>NW_013666069.1:248105-251070 GCF_000517525.1 Limulus polyphemus | reverse complement strand
TAACACCTTCTATATTTGTATATGTTTTCCCATTAAGATGGTATTGCAGCAAACGAAAAAGATGGTAATCTGATGGTGCCATTTCTGGAGAATATGGTCGGTGGGGAACAACTTCCCAACCCAACTCCATAATCTTTTGTTGCATCAAACGTGCCACATGTGGACGTGCATTGTCGTGGAGAAAATGAACACCTTTCCAATTGATGAGTGAAAGGCGTTTCTGATGAAAGGCTTGATTTAAACGCTCCAGTTGCTGACTATAGATCTCTGCATTGACAGGTTGCTGTGGAATGAAGTGTGCAAAATTAATTTCTCCTTTGATGTCCCACCAAATGCAAAGCATCACTTTCAGAGGATGGAGTCCAGGTTTTTGGGTTGGAAGTGGTTTTTGTCTAGAACTGAGCCATTGTTTTTAGCATTTAATATTCGCATAGAGAATCCGTTTTTCATCACCGGTGACAATTCGCTCCTAAAATGGTTCACTCGCATCATGCGGCAGAAAAGACAAAGCAACGTTCACACATTGGAAACGATGATCAGAGAGTTTGTGAAGTACCCAAACACCTTCTTTATGGAGGTTTCCCATATTCCTTAGATGTTTAAATATTGTTTCATGAGAGAACAATTTCAGGGCCATTTCATAAGTGTGTTGCCTTGGGTTAGACTCAACAAGAGTCTTCAGAGCATCAATATCAATTCCACCATGTCGGCCCCTGCCATCACAGTTTTTAAGGCTAAAGTCACCTAAATGAAATTAGCTGAACCATCATTGACACTTACAAACATTCAAAACATTTCCATAAACTTCTTTGATATTCTTTGTGGCTACAAATGCGTTGTTTCCCTTTTTGTATTCAAATAGCATTACATGCCAAATATGTGTCTCGTCGTGTACCATCACTATAAAGGATTAGAGTACACTAAACTTTACACATTATGTAGGCTACACTAACGTGACATTTAGGTGGTTCGCTTAACTATTATACATGATGTACGTTTTTGGAGGATGGTTAATGAAAGTGTTCCAAAATGCTATATTAATTTCTTGACGACCTAATATATTCAAGAATATGATCTAAGATAAAATCATTTTGTTAAGCATTTTCTACACGAAAACATTAGTATAAATTTCATGACATTAAAAAATGCTTTAAACAAAATATTACATAAAAAAACAGCTTTCAAAATCATAAAGATACAGAGTAGCTACAATTTTGCACAAAACCTCCAGCTGAAGAAACTCACATCAAACATTAGAATTTAATGTAGAAAGTAAGTAAATATTTTCATAATAAAAACAGTTACAACTACTGTAAATTTACATTCCAAGTTTATTTGATTTCTCTTCTATACAAAACACTGAGCGCTTTATTTATGAAATCATGGAAAATGGTAAAAATGACTAATCTTTTTAAATACAACTTTACATAAATACTGGGTATCAAACATAATGTAATAATTTCTTCACTGCACCTTACCAAGTAAGAAACATTCATTTTACTTTTTCTTTAGTTCTGAAGATCCTTAGCAAAGACAAACAAAAGAAAACAGTATCTCCTGAGGATTTTAGCAAAATTTAAAAGCTGGGAAAGTTAACACTGTAACAAAAATATAAAGTGCACCTTATTACTATATTGCTAGGTTATCTCTTAATGAAACATTTTTATACTTATATGAACAAGCTACTAATTTCCAAGCAAAACTTCATTCTGTATAAAAAATAAGTTAAGAAATTAAACTTATAAATAAAATACAAATTACCTTGAGCGTGATCGCTTAGTTCCTTTACTATGGGTAGTGGTGGTGGCTGTTGATACTGTTGTTGCTGTGATAGATGCATTTGAATCAGAGGAAGGAGAAACAGGTGCTAAGCTAGCATTAGGAGTAACTGACTTGCTGCGAGCTCCAAAACTTTTCTCTCTCTTATTTTTCTCTAATTTTACAGCTGAACCAAGATCAGGTGCTGCCAAGTCTGGAGATTAAGATCAGTAGGCATATCATTATCAAAAGAATCTTTGGATGAAAGAAAAACTATATAACATTAGAGTATAAGAATTAAAAACTGATTACACATATGTTGTTTTATTAATTAATCTTTAGTTTACTTCTTGGATGTGTCAGCTTCTATCATGAAAATAATGTAATATGATGAAACAGAAAAAAAGACATTTGAGTTTTGTGTCTGTAGTACAAGAAGTGACATAATTTTGTTTTTACTTAAACACGATGTTAGAGACACTTTTCTACTGGAGTAATGAAGTAAAAATTGGGATATTACTTTGGTTTTGTCTACACACTTGAACCACTCAAACAACTTTGTACAGCATTATTTTAGTAGATAATGACAATATAAACCATTAATCTCTTTATCATTTGCTTCAGTTTTTACATTAAATCAAACAAAAGGGGGGCTTAGAGATGCCATAAATCGTTAGAGGCCAAATCACATTAAATGTCTTTGTGACCCACCAATGCTTTCAAAATTTTGTTGGAGTGCATTTCTCCATTGTCAAGTAGTTGGTATTTTATGTGGACTAAGAGATTAAATTAGGCCTAAAACTGAAAACAAATACTTAAAAATTACTAAAGAAAGTTAGAGGGTAAGTTAACATATTTTTAGCCACAACATAGCGGTTTGAAGAAAGAAATTCATAATTATTAAAAATATTATGTATCACAAGTTATTTAACTTGACTGAAAAATAGGACGTTTCACAAGGACAATTATTTTGTGATGTTTCGAATGGTACATGACTGCTTTATTGGACAAAGTAAAATACCAATCATTCATATTTAACTGTCAGCATGTGTACAATTAAACTTTTCAAGCAATAATATTTAAAAACAGTGAATCAATTTCATATTTTGCTGATGAGATAGGTTATATATATATATATATATATATATACTGTTACACTTAGAAGAAAGAAAAACCTGGAGGTATAAAAATATTTTTACACATCATA
>NW_013666069.1:234764-247138 GCF_000517525.1 Limulus polyphemus | reverse complement strand
CCATGTGTGTGTGTGTGTGTCTGTCTGTATTTCCGCTCGTGTATCTTGAAAACTATTTGACTGATGTACACACAATTTTTACACGAGATGGAAAGTCAGTATGGGACAATCCTCCCCAAACTGGGTCTGGATACAAATCTGGATCACTTTGTAACATTTTATATAATGGGGAGATAGAACATTTTCATGGTTTTAGGTTAATAATTCTGTAAAGCAGAGTTCCCAAAGCAGTCAATATCGACCCCTTGGGGTTTATGAAAATGTACAGTGGAATGAATAAAGACATAATAGAGGGTCGAAAATGGCCCAAAGGTAAGGTTGGCCTATGCAACTAACTGCCATATGCCTAGTAGCAACAGCAAGTGAAAATTAAAACCTCATTCTTTTTTACATTTTATGTTTCCTAATGATTATATTATGACAAAGAAAAAGTTGATTATATATTGAAGTTTCTTGACTATGAGGTTTAATTTATAATTTATATTCTAAGAATTTGGGGATCAATGACAATTTTATACGTTTGTTATGGGGTCGATAACTCAAAAAGGTTTGGGAAACCTTGATGTAAAGCGTGATCAGATTTGTACCAAATTTCATGGGCACATTAGCCCATTTACTGGATTCCATCCAGCCCATATCCCCAAAAGTAACCATAAAGCAGTTATGCTGCAACTTTTTAAAATGTAGATGTATCTTCACAAAATTTTTCAGATTATCAGTAAATGTTACAAAGGCTTTCTTTCATATACAACTTTTTAAATTACGTTTTAAAAATTTTAATTAATGATTTACTCGTGCATTTTTCTTTTCAAATGTTGAATGTCCAACATGCGAAGTAATTTTGATTTTAAGATTAAAAATACTTTTATGCATCAGAAATCTGTCAAATTTCACAAGCGAAATCTCTATAATAACCTCCAGATAATTACCCCTTTTTAAAAAAAAATTTAATTCTATCTGTTATTTTCACTATTTTATCTCCGTATGAGTTTGGTCAATTTGATTGACCCTGCAACCACCATAAAAAATTAGGAAATGACATGCCCTCTGACCCCTACCTATAGCAAAGGGGTTAAGATTGAGACTCCACATCACACTACAAAACATTATCGGGATCAATGATCTTTCTGAATCTGAGAAGGATTTTCTGCGTTTCCGTAGGTTAAATTTGACGTTATCCAATATAAACGCAAGCAACCTCGAAAAGGAGCAGCGGAGTGAGGGTATGCAATCACTCCAATTGCTCTTGTTTTCAGATGTTGAAAAACGATGTTCAAAGTTTAATTCAGGTAGTTGTAGCAGTTTGGTATAATTTTGTAGTTTGATGAAATACATACACTACCGGTTGTAATTTAAATATAAATGAACAAACCAAATGCAAGTATTAATTATATACATGGTGAAGGTTTGTAGGGCAATCACTTTTCAAATGTCACCAACACATCACACACTACAATATATACTAAAGTAAAGATTTTGGAAAAATAGAGGTGTTAACTATCACTATCTTACCATAATGTGATGTGTTTGAATGAACAGATGATACATCCGGTAAGCCTGTCTGATTTCTGACTGTTCCATCTGGTAAAGGCTGAGGACTCTGTTATTAGAAAAGAAAATCAAAATTTTTTATCATTAATTCCTAAAGTTTAAAATTTCCTTTTAATTTTTCTGAAGGAGTGAATATTGAGATTTGTGGTGTTTGATAAATAGTAACTTAGTTAGGTAATGCATCAACCTGGTTAGCAGAATAACTGGTTCTAATCTCATTCTTCAAGCTTATTAATTTATTTCTGTAGTTTTGAAAGAAAGAAAAAATTAGTATGAATGGTCTCAAAATATAAATTACAAACACAAAATCCATGGATCAAATTTTCATATTTACTACAAGCTATACAGATTTTTACTTATCAACTCTTTAAACCTATAGGCTTTTTTGCACGTTCTGCTGGAATTACTTTCATGATTTCCTAATAATTATCACCATACCTTATAAAATTTCAAATTTCTTAATTTTGTGGATAATAACATTGTTTGGATTAGTTTTCAGCCAAAGAGACATAAATATCATCAGATGCTATCATCAACCGATGTGTATATCATGGTTTTCGACCAGATGCTAGCAGCATCCACTCAGGTTTAAGGAGTTAAATTATTAAAATAAATAATAATATAATGATCATTATATTGAGGCAAAAATAGTTTCCAACAAACTAACTTTCATGGTTTTTTAAAGAGCATATGTTACATTTAATATGGGAATACCATACAAACTATTTTTTTAAAGTCAAACAAGTTATTAGAAGTTATCCACTTCTTTCACCTTAAATAAATAATGAAGGATTTAATTTGTATGCTAATTTTTTCTGATGGGGAAAAAATCCATGGTTATTCTGTGCTATCTTTTAAATGATAGTAATGTTATCTTCTCATAAAATTATATCAACTGATGTGTGGATTTAATACAAATGCTACTTCATAAACGTTTAGGTGGGGTAGGGGAGAGTAACATGTCAGCAAAATAGGCAAAACACTTACCACATGAGGTTCTAGAGAAGTCTTCCCAATGGAAACAGAGTAAGGGTGTGTTGCAATGGCTCCCATTAGCCCATTGGAATTGCCAGCAGATGAAGCCAGTGACATGACAGAATTCTGCAAAACCCCACCAGGGCCAAGCACCTGAAGTCCTGTTCCTTCTGCATGATTTCTCAAGATGTTGATAGCATCATCTAGACGCTCCTCCATCACCCCTCGAGCCTATTGAACAACAGAGCCTAACTTGTTCAAGTGTGATAATAGTGTTACGTATCTGCTTGTGTGAAAATTTCCAGTAAAAATTCTGTCCGAGAAACTTCAGCGATACAAGTCCCTTCTTAATTAAAACCAGTTTATTCTTTCTTGATACAACTTTGTAAGACACTTAACAACTTTTATAACACGCTATAAATCAGTGATTCACACACTTTACTTATGGTGCCTACTGTTTGCTTGACTTAATTATCTCTATCTGCATATCTATCTATCGCTGGCTTATATACTAAAAAAAGAGGGCATCTAGCAAACACTGGGACGTTCGTGAGGTTCCCCAATAAGTCACGATCCTTCTAGAAACTCCAGCATGCATGCTCCCAGCGTCACATGACTTCCGCTGTCGTAACAATAGTCATATTTTGTACAAGAGTTAATAGCAGAAGAGTATATAATAGCCTCCTAAGAAATTTCGTAAGTGTAGTAAAATCACTTAGCTGATAATGAGTAAACCTCGCATTGATTCAGCTAGTTGGGTAAGCCCTTACAGTTAATGATCTCAAAGATGTGTGTGTTAAAAGTACAGATACTCTTAACTGACTTAGTTCTTTAAATTTCATTATGTGTTTACTACTGATTTGTTTGTACAGTATTAGCAAATCTTAGCTTTCCAAGCAATTAACAGTATCTTTGTTCTTCTACAGAGTGGTAATACTAATCTTATCAGGGTATTGGTGATAAGTTTATCATTTTCAATTATTTCAACGTTATGAATTTTGTATTCTATACTACACCTCAAGGTCATAATACAGATTTCATTTAAACTGAAATAAAAGTTAAGGAATTCATCTGATAAAAATAAGAAACATAAAAACTATACTGTTAGTTTTAGAAATAGAATTAAAGAATTACAGGAGGACATTTAACAAAAAGAGTGGAAAACTTTCAATAAAAAATATTGTTTTAAATTTTCTTTATCTTAGCAGCTGAATACAAATTGTTTTAAAACTCTAATGAAAAAAAAATCTTCAACCAAAAAAGATGAAAGCTAGAAAAAGTATATTTTTATAACAAATACTTTTATGGAAATTATCTTTAAAAAAAATTCTAGCTGTTCATTTAACAAATGGAAGACTAGTCCATGTTGTGGATAAAAACAAAGAAAAGTTTTACCTCCACTTCCTCTTAGAGGAGGAGGTTAATGACTTCATTTAATCTGTCTTCCTCACTAATTAGCTACAAGTTATATACAACAGAAATTTTGTGGTGTTGCATACATATGAATTAGCATGCAAAGGATAAACACTCAGAAAGGCTACAAAGAAATAAAGAAAGCAACTGTTCAGAAACCATACTTTAAATCTAAATATATAAAATAAAGGAGAATGATAGAAAATGTTTAGTAACAGAACAGATTTAAAAATAGTAAAATATAAGAAATAAGTAAGAGAATGAGAAAATATTTGTTAAAAACACTAGACTAAATATATGTATTTTACTAACTCAAATAATAATTGCACAATCAGAAAGGAATTACTACAACCTATCCTACACAAGTGAGTAAGAGACACATTATGTACTGTAACAAAGAATGATTGTGTTGAAGAGCTACCTACCAAGTGGGGAGGGCCATCTGTAAAAGCAACAGGTGCAGTTGCTTGAGGATTGCGAGACCACTGAGGCACACCTGTAAACAAAAGGAAGTTTAAGGTTTTATGAAAGTTCATTATTCAATAGATAAAGAAAACAGTACAAAAATAAAATAAAACATACGATTATTTTGTATAACATTATTCACATAACTAACTTAATTTAGGTTATTATATGGTGAAATAAAACAGACTTAAAACCACATAGATAAGATTATTTTCTCAAGCAGTGCAAAATACTAACACTATAGTTTGTACAGCATAAATATATTTAAATTTGCTCATTACATGCTATGAAACTATAACAAACAACTAGCTTTTTTTGCTGTAATTATGTCTACTTACTAAATGAACTACAAATAAAAGTACTGCAAAAATAAAACTTCTTATAAATGTTTAAATCTACTGAGACAGGTCTTTCTATTGTCACAGGTCAAAGGCCATGACATCGCATTTGTAGACTTACAATGTTATTGAACTACTATTTTATGAACGTATGCCAATAAGTTTAGTATCAAGTTGTATATTGTAATTCAAATTTTAGTATTATACATTAGTTAATTTCTTAATTTAAAAGTAAGTATTAAAAAAATTCCTAAATATTGATTTTTGTATATCATGTGGTATGTTGAATGCAGCATTGGTTTGTAATGTCCAAATACAAAGTCTATAGTTTCTTACAAATTAGAAACTCAGATTACTAATATTGACAAGCTAGAATATAAGATCCTTCTATCTTTTCTATTTTCTGAGATATTATTATATTCAGTGAATCAACCAAGGTGGTCCCATCCATCTCTTTCATTTTTGAAAATACTTGCTTACATATATTTACTTTGTCCAATGACCCATGTATAACCAATCAAAAGCTCAGAGAATGTCACCTACTTGGTTTTCTGAGCCTCTGCAAAGTATTTATGAGGGAAACCCTTTCTTTTCATGGTAGGGTCCAAGTGGAAAGACTTTACTGAGCTCAAAAAATCATATTTCTTTAGACCCAAATACAGCTTAGTTACTAAAACTGATAAATTATAGTGGAATTCTGTCGTACTGATATAGTAATTTATGATTTTTTGTTATTTCAAAATGCATATACAAAACCCAAAAAAATTATTTTGTTTTATATTCTCCATGTGTGAAACTTGATAAGGCTTAGCAAATTACGGCAATCAGCAAGCACATAAAAGAGTTCTTAACTAGAAGAGATAATTGTTTTCTGTACTTCTATATCTACTGTTCTATGTTTTAAGAAAAAATAACTGAAATTTAAGAACTTATTTGTAAATAGTAATAATGTACATACATATATATAATGTACTGTAATCGAAATGTGAATGTCTTTTACAAAATACTGGTCCACTAGAACAGAGCCAAGACAGGTCACTTTTTAAAGTCCAGTTTTATATTATTGGATACAGTAACATGAGTGCATGTGCGCCTCTTCATTCAACTTCTATAATGTTAGTCATACACTGCTGAAAGGTCAATAAAATAAAAATAATAAACTTTGATGTATGTATAATGTTAGGAGATTTAAGCTAAACATTTGTGGTTTTATTAAGAGTTTAGTTGTTCTAGAAAGTGTAATTTATGTTTATTTCCTATTTTTTATAGTGGTTACAAGGTCAGTTGAATTGACCAAATCCATACAGAGATACAATAGTGAAAATAACAAATAAAATAGTTTTTTTCTAAAAAAAAATGTTTGATAATTAACTGGAGGATATTAGGAAGTTATAGGGATTTTGCATGTGAAATCTGACAATTTTCTGATGCATAAAAGTATTTTTAATCTTCAAATCAAGTTTGCTTTGCATGTTGGATAGTCAACATTCAAAAATATTAAATGCACAAGCAAATAATTAATCAAAAAATGTTAAATCTTAACTTAAAAATTTGTGTACATATGCCATGTAATGTTTATTGATAATCAGCAAAATTTTGTGAAGATACATGTACATTTTAAAAAGTTAGAGTATAACTGTTTTATGGTTACTTTGGGGAATACAGACTGGGTAGAATCCACCCACCCGTAGTATAAGGATTAATACTGTTTATATACCATTTATTATGCTCATCTAAGAATAAATTAAGACTTTTTTAGGCCTCTTTGCTTCATTTACAGTTCTAATTTGTGAATTTCCCACTTCAGTTTCATGAAAATAAAGAACTGAAATTTTTCTTTTATCACAATACTGAAGCTTTTAACATTTTTCCCTGCATTTCTATGTACTCCATTTTTCACACAATGTTCAGATTACTTTATAGATCAACACTAAACCTATCCTTAGCGAGAAACAGGTCTCATGGTAATAACTAAATGACAAAATAACACATAAATAGTGCAATTAATAATATTTAAGTTATTTAAAGATTTAAAATGTGACAGCCACAAACATGTAAATGGCTAATTTAAACTTGCCTGAGAGAGGAGGTGGAGAATTGACTGGTGTAGTAGGTGTGGAAGAAAAACTACCATTTGTGTGATCAGCAGAATAAATCTGTATTAGAAATAAAACTTTATTAAATTTATACTGACAGGATGATACACATTAGAATAAATCTGTATTAGAAATAAAACTTTATTAAATTTATACTGACAGGATGATACACATTAGAATAAATCTGTATTAGAAATAAAACTTTATTAAATTTATACTGACAGGATGATACACATTAGAATAAATCTGTATTAGAAATAAAACTTTATTAAATTTATACTGACAGGATGATACACATTAGAATAAATCTGTATTAGAAATAAAACTTTATTAAATTTATACTGACAGGATGATACACATTAGAATAAATCTGTATTAGAAATAAAACTATTAAATTTATACTGACAGGATGATAAATATTAGAATAAATCTGTATTAGAAATAAAACTATTAAATTTATACAGACAGGATGATACATATTAGAATAAATCTGTATTAGAAATAAAACTTTATTAAATTTATATTGACAGGATGATACATATTAAAAAAAGAAAGTTATCACTTAATGACTGGTATATAGTAATTAGTTTTTAAATAACTACATTGAATTTTCATACTCCTTAGAATACATACCAAAATTTTGTGGTATGTTTATGTAACACATGAATAAAAAGAAAAGTCTGAATGGTCAAGGTCCTTTTTAAACGAACATTATAAAGAAAATAAACAGATCAATCAGTCCAGTTAAACTACTGTGGTTGGTTTTTGTAGGCTTTTGCTAATATAACTGACAAACAGAAAAAAATCTTTGCAGGAGTTTATGCACATAGTGATAACATAGTAACAGGGACCACCAGGGGGTGCCCCTCTTTTGACTGATAGCAGAACAGCTGGTTTAGGTTTAAATTGAAAAGCAAGAGTCCCTGTTAGCAGTCACTTAGACAAGTTACTTTAAGAAGTGGTGTTATCAGTCCCTTAAGAGGCTCACCACACCATTATGTCACAGCCTACATGATGCAGAAAAATAACAGACATGCATGTAGATAAATTATACATTAAGTCCTTATCATGAATTCATTATCAAAATAATAATTTTATAACATAATTTACGGAAAAAAAAATTGGGGAAATTATCAGTTTTGAAATTATCTACTGGACCTTTGGGTAAGCTGCAATATATATAAATTCTAAAAAAATAATGATCATCTAATGTTTCTCAGGGATAGAACAAACTTGGCTAAATTTGTTTTATTACACATTCTAACCAGCAAGATAAATATAAAGGTATGTTTCTGAAACTGATAATAAGTAATACAAAATACCCAAATAAAGTTTCAATTACCCATCAAACAAAATCTCTTTAGCTATGGTATGTAACAAAATAATACTCACACAAATTTATGACAGGGAACAAAAGATGGCCGTGGTATTTAGAAGACGTGTGTGAACACTATGACATGAAAATGAAAAGCTTTAACAATGACTTACCGAAGCTAATGCTTTGCCTAGGGCATCTCCAGTCTGGGAAGGCTGATGAGCTCTACGACTGGTCAGCTTATCTGAGGTATGAATAGGGACTGGGGAAGTGTTATTTTGGCCATAGAGTGAAGAAGCAGCTGTCACTTGGGGCACTGTTGGACCATGATTGGACGGGCCATGAAAACTGGACATGGGCGGAAGACCTGGTGGCATTACTGTGTGGTCATTGATAGGGGAGACACCTGGATATCCCTATTTTAAATAACATAAATTTTTAATTTCTTATTTTGTTTTTTACACTTCAAGTTAATAATTTTTGCCATATTATAAATTAATATTTCAACTATATACTTAATTTTAACAGGAAAATTGAAATAACAATTATAAAACTTCTAAAAGTTTCATAAAACAGAAAAAAAACTAAAAGCAAAATAGTTCAATAAAATTAAAATTATTTGAAAAAGATAAAAATTCAGAAAATCTCAAAGTTACAAGCAATAATACATTAGAAAGTCAAATTTATTTGTGGCCTTTAAGAAAACCAGAGGACAACTGAAAAGGTCAATAAATACACCATATTCAACACTACCTTTTAGCTAGATAATACTGAAAGATGACTTACGTTTTTTGAGGCTTAGAAAAATGTTTTGTTTTTTGTACAAAACAAATATGAAAATTAGTTCTGACTATCTTCTAACTCCTTCTATTTGTCAAAAATTGCTTATTTTTGGTGACATTAATACCTTAATTATTGGCTTACCTAAATATGTATTTTATAACATAATGGCTGACTGAAGGAATTCACTATACAATGATACTAAACTGAGAAGAGACATCTAACTGTAAGAGATGTAGAGTTTTAAAGTTATAGGTAAGAGTGCTGTCAAACAATTGGTAGGATAATAGCAATGTTATCATTATTAAGAATGCAAAGTAGTCATTGTACTTAAAGTTAAATACATTAGTCAACAAGCATTAAGACGCCACAAGACTAGATGGCTTGTAACTAAGAGACAGACTTCTGTATTAAACTATAAGCTTCAAGTTGTTTAAATTGGGAATAGAAACAAAGCATGAAGTACAGGTAATTAACTATCTTTTAAATAGAAAATGCTAGAGTTAAATACCTAAGTAAAAGGTGTATCTATACTAATGATTTAGCATTTAGTGTTTAATTGTATCTCTAATTGTCAACATATGGAAACAGAGAGTTTTAGAGATATTACAACTCACTAAATAATTAGAATAAAAATAACACAATACCATAAATTGTATACATACTTAAAGTTTGCCTTATTTAATTGTTTGTAATTTGTTGGTTTGTAATTATGCACAAAGCTACACAATGGGCTATCTGTGCTCTGCCCACCATGGGTATCGAAACCCGGTTTCTAGCGTTGTACGTCTGCAGACATGCCACTGTGCCACTGGGGGGTGCCTTCTTTAAATAAAAGTTTTGATTAAAGAAAACTATGTTTGTTTTGAATGATGGTTCCTAAACTTTGCATTATTCATCAGTAACATTTGCAGGAATATCATGTTTCAACTGCAAATGTCAGAGTTTTCTAGGATAACTTTTAACTTTTATATGGCTGATGAACAGCACTACTATCTATATAATTACCAAGTTTGTAATATAACAATACAGTTACTTAAAAATATTAATCAATAATACCATTATACAGATCAAATGCGAATAAATACTCATTGTAAGAACTAATTACAAGTTCTGTTTAAATTCCTATTCGATTTTAATGCGTTATATATTTCAAATTTAGTTAGGCATTTAAATTATTTTTATTTTGTAAGTTGGGTTTATATAGATACATCATGATGTTATGAAATATAACTTGCTTGCTGACCATTTTTACGCTGTAGGGCTCACCACCACTTGAAAAAAAACTTGAAACTTTAGATTAAAGGCAAAATCCAGTGCAACTGGACAAATAAATAGCAAATTTCAAAGTATTTATAAGTACTAGTACGTCATTTTTTTTGTTACGTGATAAAAAAAAATCATGCTTTGATATACAGGTACAGAGTTATTTAAACTACTAAATAATTCACATATTTTTGGTAGTATTGTGGTATTAAAACTGAACATATAACACAATTCACCAAATATCTAATGTCAATGTGACCTGCCAAATCCACTTGCAAAACAACTGAAATCAAATGCCTGAAAATAGTAGCATTTTCAAAATGGGTTACCACTAAATTAATAATGAATGAATTGCTTTCTCGGTATCTATGATTATAATATACTTGAATGACTTTTTATATTCCACATGAAATAAAATGCATAATGAATTAGCTCGGTTAAAAAAATATTTACATATACTACCAAGAAAGTGAAAGAAACTAACTGCAAAAATCTTAAATAAATTTCAATCTTAAAGTAGTTTCAATACAATTGTACATTACAGCTTACATTCAGTAAAGTGTGTGTGATTGAACGTAATTAGCTTATTATGAATAGAACTTTTCTAAACAAATAAAGTTGATTCTGTAAAATATTTTTATTACACCAAGCAAACTCTTTATTACTGCCAATGATTATCAATATGTTTTTGGATTATGGAATTTTATAATACAGAATGGCATCAAAAGTATCATTTTTAAGTATTTTCACGAATTCTTTGTGCACATTACTCATTTTTTTGGGAAAATTTTGGATCACCATTATTTTGAAAAGCTCTCATTCCTTGAAATAAGTTTTATTTTTAGTAATGCCCTAAAATTTAAATAATGTTACCATTGTTTCTGGTGGAAGATGCATCGTTGAGAAGGCAGACGATGTGGAAGGGAGATGGGAACCAGTGTTGGCTATTACTGGTGATGTGTAGGAGTATGATGATGATTGCAAGTTAGGACTGGACGACCATGGGTCAGTTCCACCATGTGTTGTGTCTGTTTAAAAGAAGAAATAAAACAAAAGTTTAACCAGTAGAGCTAAAACACCCATGACAGAACGTTTTACTATTTATAAAAGAAATAAAAAAGACTTCCTTGAAAATTATTACCAAGAGTAAAACAATACTGCTTAGTTTCCATTTGTCTACAGCAGGGGGTGGGGCAATTTATGTAAATACAGATGCCAAAATTATAAAAAGTGATATGCTTGAAAGATTACTATGTTGTAATCATGCTAAAAAATAGTAACAATCAGTTTCAGAAACGTGTCCAACCTGAAATGGATCATGTAAATTGCTAAATAATTATATTTATTTAACCAGTGCATAAAATAAACTATTTTTAATTAATCTTAATGTAAAGGTGTTCAACTTCATAGCTCCATAGCCTTACACACACTGATAACCATTATATCTTAAACTCTCATGTTCATATTCCAGCTAATAAGCTTTAATGTGTAGTAACATTTCGTGGAAAAATTTACGGATGGAATGGAGTATACAAACTGGCCACATTCCAAAAGAAAAACAATTAAATACAAAGGTAGTTAACTTGGTCATAATGGGAATGAAGGTTTATCTTTGAATAAGTACATACATGCATCACAGAAAACTTTTTACTTTACAAAAAGAGATTAAGCAAAACATTTTTTTTTCCAAAAGACATTTTAAGTTAGTACTTTCATTAGGTATTTTAAGATATGAAAAGTAAATTGAGAAGTTTGTTTAGAGTTTGTAACTCACAAGAGAAATAATATATTACATTTAACAAAATTAGCATATGTCTAACCAATGAACACAGTTTAACAGACACTTCCACCTTTGAGATACAGTATTAATACTGTATGCTCTGTTTTTAACCCTAGAACATCACTATGACCCCATATTACCTGGTGTTAATGATTGAAAATTTAATTTACTGTTTTGTATAACCCTAAACCTTGTACATTGGGTGCCTCATGAACTCTCTGATGATCATCGTGAACGTTGCTTCGTCTCTTCTGGCGCGTAATGGCCGTGAACAATTTTTAGACAGAATTGTCACCGGTGATGAAAAATGGATTCTCTATACAAATATTAAATGCCAAAAACAATGGCTCAGTCACAGACAAAAACCACTTCCCGACCCCAAAACCTGGACTCCA
>NW_013666069.1:226823-233764 GCF_000517525.1 Limulus polyphemus | reverse complement strand
CGAACTCGCGACCCACAGATTGCGAGTCGAGTGCCTTAACCACCTGGCCATGCCGGGCCTGACCCACAGAGGAACGCCTGACTCTGAAACCGTTACCCTAACCAAATGAATGCTATTCTTGCAATCTATCAAATTAATTTCCCCATTAATTTGCAAAATCATTACTTATAACTACAAAAATTGACAGGACTCAAAGCTTAGGTAACAGTAACCCGTTTGATACATTATGCGCATAGTATAGTAATTTAAATGATTAAATATTATTTTGCTAAGCATTGCATCACACGAAACGCAGTGGAAACTGATCGCTAATAGTATTTATTGCTAAATGACAAGTAAATCCAAAATACATATCCATCTAGAAGAAAAATATGTTATTAATAACAATTTATTTTTCACTGGAATAACCTTGTGAAATAACCTTGGAATAACCTTGTGGAGTAACCTTGTGAATGAGAATAAGGTTCAGTGACAGGAACACCTTTCTTAACACATATTGCCCTTGTTAATGAAAAAAAAACACTTTCAAAACCAGGTTTTTGAATTTAAATGTTTAGTTTTTCGTGTTCCCTTTTATGTTGTAGCATTTGACACCTAAATATAGCAAGCTTCTGATATTGAAAAATCTTGAATAATGATGACAACTGGCAAATGTTGTTTTGTTGTTAATATCATAATTTTGTCAAAAGATACCGTGATAAAGTACAATTATATCATTCACAAATACTTTTTTCCCTTTGAAAACCTGTACAACAGCAAAAATATCTCTTAAAACCAAAAAAAAAAAAAAAAAAAACGAAAACTGCTCTTTTTGAGAAATGAAATACACATACTATAAAAATGGGGAACTTTGAAAATTTTCAACGAACGAACTTGTGCCTTAGGTAGAGCGTTGAATTTTGCGCAAAGCTACTCGAGAGCTTCCTGCCCAATTCTGAAGTGATAGACTAGGGGGGAAAGCAGCTAGTCAACATCACCCACCGCCAACTCTTGGTCTAATCTTTATCAACGAACAGTGGGATTGACAATCACATTATAACGCCCCCACAGCTGACAGGGTTTCAAACTCGCCACTCGTTAATTGCGAGTCGAATGCTCTAACCACCAGGCCTCTTATAATCATATAGTGAGTGATACAGTAACTTAACTTTAAGGTATCTATCGACAAGAGAAGTTGGCAAGTTACTGGTTGCATGATCAGAAAATATCCATCCATAAGCTGTGCATAAAGAAAAACGCCCAAAATCGGACTGTTGTGCAGTGTTAAAAGATAGCTTAGTCCTAAGATCGTAGGGTAAGATCGCTGGAGCATCAACACACATTGACTGGCCAGCAAATCTTAACTGTGTTCGCCTTCTATATACGACTGTATAGGAGAGCCCTTCTTTTTACGTCTAGAACCTGCATATACCAGCCGGAATATACGTACAACAGTTCTTCAACTAGTCTTCTGTTCTTTAAGCCTTATGACTACACGTCTTTCCATAAACAATAGAAAGGAACAAGAAACGCGGTACACTTGAAAAGCTACACAACTTTTTTCTCTCCCCCACCCACGAGAAAATACGGCGAAACTTATCGAAATTCCTTCAGTTCGGTTAACTTTTGCAGAACTACCTTTCTCACTGAAGTATACAGCACGAGTAACACATTATTACTGAAAATATCTGCGTTTACAACACGTATCGTGTCAACACTTCTGTCTCCTTTTGTTTTTCTTTTTGAACAGGTTTACTAAGTTTTGAAACTTGACGACGGATAAATTTCAAGTCCTACTTGCGGGTACACAGTACAAGTTTGTTTGTTTGAAGTTAAGCACAAAGCTACACAATGGGCTATCTGTGCTCTGCCCACCACGGGTATCAAAACCCGGATTCTAGCGTTGTAAGTCCGCGGACATGCCGCTGTGTGCTACTGGTGGGCGAATACAGTACAAAGCCGGAAACATCTGAACATTTAATCCCGCAAGTAACACTTTTGTTCGTGAATACAGATATCGCGTTAAATCTAACAAGTACCATTTCTCTTCCCGAACTGTCGTATGTAATCAACAAAATCTCGATCCAATACGAATCTTATTATACTGGAATTTGCGATGTTTACGTCCAAAACTCGGATTTCGGAAACTACCGCACCGATTATCACCAATCATAACTGGGTATTTTTTTTTAAAACTAGGCAGTATTTTTATAAATGAGTAATAAATAAACAGTTGAAATTTCCACAAAAAATGAGTAAGTTTCAGGTTTAACCAACAAAAATACAGAAAAGGGAGTGAGTTTCAAATATAAAACAATCAAAAACAAATTTTAAAATAATTATTTGTTTTCCTTTAGTGAAATCTCATGAGTGTTGCAACAGAAAAGCAAGGCACTCTCATTGATAACTGGGTCTACGAAGAAATACTTCAGTAAAATCTAATCTGTGATATCATGCTGTGATGATAGCTTATTTTCAAACTAAAATTTCAATTGTAGAACTGTCATACAATTCCAGAAAAGGCCGTAGGCCCAATAGCCTTCCACAGGAACTTGCAGTTGTTCCCGCCCGGAAGTTGGGTATTTCCACTAGTATGTATAAATATCAATACAATGTTACAGATACTGCCAAAATTAATATATATATATATATATATATATATTTACTTTGTTAAAACCATCACAATCTATTTACCACCTACAACAATACGATGTCTGCATCAAGTATGTACAAAACCTGACGGTCTTCTCAAATGAGTGTGCTTTGCAAGTCTGTTTGCTAACTAGTAAACACAAGGCTGGCTACACTATGGACTATCTGTGCTCTGCCAATTGCGGGCATCGAAACCAATTTCTAGCGTCACAAACTCTCAGACTTCCCGTTGAGCCTTTCGATTACTAGGATAAACTAGACTGAAATGTTTAAATGCGTATTATGTCAAGGCAAGTTGCATTCGTTCGACAGTGGGAATTCTTCTTCAACAACAACTTTTTTTTTTATCATCAAGAAGTAAAACACAAGGTCCTTAGGTTTCAACCATAAGTTTAATAAGAAAAACGCTAAAATGTTTCAACACCAGTTCTTGGACAACAACTACTGAAAGGCATGGCGGTTACTTATTAAGGACAATAAGTTCAGATATGATCCGAGTTCAACTAAATTGGGAAATTCTTCTCGTGACAACAGTATCAAACAACTAATAAAATATCTAATAATGTCTGTGGATGTTTAACTGAAGAGCTAAAACGAAAAAGAAACTGTTCAATCTTGAAGCACCCAGAAGTGAAAATAATAAATCCTAACTAGGCACATTATAAGATTCTGTACATGTAAATTTTTGTCCTGATTTCTCTATAAGACATCTACATAAGATTATCTGTGTATTACACTGGCATGATCCCTTTGCAAAAGTTTTAGCTCCAATATACTTATATACACACACATAGTTAGTTAGGTGCCCTCTGTTTGTTCAGCGATAAGCTTGAGAACTTATAAATCTTAAAATAGTGGTTCGATACCTGTGGTGAATACAGGACAGTCCATCGTACAGCTTTGCGCTTAAAAACAAACAAGTGCATTAAATGAAATGTTAGATATATCAATATATATTTTGTAATAAAACTCATCATATGACTAATAGATAACTTAAGTTTCAAAAAACATCATATCCCAGTTAGTTGATGATTTTTTACTTGATTCAGAATTTCGTGCAAAGTTATACATGGGTTACCTCCACATAGTCACCATTACAGTTTTGAACTGACAGAGTAGAGAGAAAACAGCTATTCAACAGTACCCAACGCCAATTCTTGCCTAATCTTACAACGCACCAATAGTGGGAACTAACCTCCACTCTTACAGCGCACCAATGGCTCCAAAGTAAGGAGCGTGTTTTTTTTTAACTTGTATTATGAGGCAGCGGAACTCGAGCCGTAAATCCTCGGATTCACAGTCAGAATACCTTAACCACTGCGCCACGCCCGGCACAAAAGTCGATGAAAGAGAATGTCAACCAATGGATATTTATGAATTATGATTATTAAGAAGTTAGCACACAGGATCACGTACAAAAGTTGTAATGGTTTTCAAACGAGACCCAAAACCCTACAGAAAAATAGTGAACTATTCGAAAGCGCTCGAGTTTTGGGTCTCGTTTTGAAAACCATTACAATGGATATATATGTTTATAGATACACGGAAGTCAACGCCTATGGCACTTAACTACTTGTACCGGACAAGCCACGCTGAGAAAATACAGAAATCACATTATTATGACTTCAAGCAACAAGAAAATGGTTAATTTTCGTTAATTCAACAGTTTGGTTGTTGACATACAGCGCGGGAAAATTGTTTAGTTTAGATAAAAGTCTGGAGATAAAACGAGAAGTAGCGAGATTTTACATGTAGTAAAAAAAAATCCTTTTTATCGTGTTCATGTTATCCTTCATACACGACAAGTAATTTGTATTGTACACAAGTATTTGAAGAATACACTGCACTCACGCAATTAACTTATTCTTTTGAATATTTGGCAGAAAAGTGTATAAGATAAAATAAAAATTGTATATATATATATCGTGTATATTCGCCGCTTGTTTTCAAGAAGTTAGTAATTAATGTCTCCAGATTTAAGCATTCCAATCTTAAAACTATATACTGCATAATTAACTCTTTAGGCCTAAACACAGAAACCTTTGAGAAAAATAAAAACTTTTAGCAATGTTCACTTCTAAACCATGTTAGAACATGGCACTTCATGATACATTTTTTGTTGCTATTGTTTTTATATATATATAAGCACACACTGCAATTTTCTTGGGGAAGCTCGGAAACTTTCAACATTTAATCATGCTAACAGTTCCATAACTATGCATGCACATAGTTAGAAAATAAAGTATCAAGAACAGGCTCAACTTGATGTGAAACCGCCAAATGTAAGGATATATAGTTGAAAAATATTTATTGTGAAACTTTAAAGTTTACGTTGGATTCTCTTTATATTTTTTATTGAAGCCAGTGCGACGAAAAATAGAAATTTCGCATTATTTAAATTAAAAAAAGTCTTTAAATTGCGAAAGAATATACGTGTGTGTATATAGCGATCTACTTTTAATGGCATGAAACGAGGCACATAAATAGTTACACAGAAAAATGCAAACTTTAGTTCAGCACGCACTGCAATCAAGTTAGATTTATATTTAAAACAACACTGTAAACCTTTGCACAAAACAAAATGAATATGCGTATACAAACACACTTACATTTATATAAACAGACAAAAAAAAACTGTAAAAGGTACTACGTTATCAAAATAACTTAATTATGTTGCTAACTTATATGAATTATAATCTTAGATCGAATGATTAAAGTATATACATAGAGAGATATGAAATAAATAATCTCACCCCTTGTTGTAGTGTTCTCTTTCCAGGAATGTAAGATCCATACGGGGGATAATAAGGCGAGGCGTAAAACATAAGTCTAATTGCTAAGAAATAGTAGTCAAGATAACGTAGTTGGAGCCGAAACAAGTAACATAAGTTGAAAAAGTCAATCGATGAGTGGACAGAGAATACAAAGTAATCAAGGGAATCGTAAATATATCACCAATACTATTCTCAACACGCTATTCTGTACTTACGAGTCACGTACCCTAACTATACTAACCATTATGTATCTACATACGACCACGTGTTATTAATTCATGGGAATATGTATATAATGCTACAGAAATAAAAATATATCGGCACTGCTACGCCATTCAATGCATTCACGAATGGTAATACACGATTACGCCATAATCAACCATAAGTACTGCTACACACGCGTATCTTTATAATTATAAACGTTTCCTTCACTAACCGAAGCGTAGCACAGGGTCCTTATAACCGTTACAATTTTGACTGAGCATAAGTACATAGATATATATTTGAGATACTAATACTTCCTGCTACGTAGTTTACCGCCAGGGAGCAAAATTGCTCCACAGCCAGAGCCTACCGTGATGATCACGTGGCTCTTCGTCCCCAAGATACGTTAGGGAAAAGCTAGCTCATCCATTGGTTGATGACCCGTGACGGCTGACATTCCCCATGACCCCAGAGTTTCCGTCGACTGGAACAGTTCTTCAAGACAGCTGGTATCAATATGGAGATGGGCCTGTTGTGGTTGATGGAAAAAAAAAAATTCTTCCACCGACTCCCATAATTACAGGTTTTGATTTCTTCGTGGTAAAAATATGTCAGCATTCTTATTTTAACTGTTTACATGAGCATTAGGTAAAGTAGTTATGCACGAAAGTTTATTTATTTGTAGTGAAGCGCAAATACACACAATGAGCTACCTTTGTTGTGCCACCACAGGTATCGAAACCCGGTTTTCAGCGTTACAAGCATTCAGACTTACCGCTGAGCCACTGGGGGCTAACTGAAAGTAACAAGTAAACTAAGTTATTCTTTTAAGTGTCCATTACGTAGTTTATTCAACCTTCTTAATATTTAAGTCGGTAAAAAATACAATAAGTTTCAACTCGCCAATCCGAATACTTATTTCACTGGTTACATGCGCATAGTTACACACTACAATGCTTATGATGAAATATTCAGTTTTCCTGAAGTGACTGATACAATACAACAATGAAAACCGAATATCATATATTCTTTCATTTTAATCTAAAAAGAAAAACTTATGATCACACAACTTTGATAAATCACATTAAAAAAGAACGACGAAACCCCTAGCACTTTCGAAATATTTACCTCTTAATATTACAGAATCCGTATGTAAAAATCGCTAAGGTTTCATCGTTTTTGTATTTTGGAATACGACTGACAATTAACTGTAATTACAGCTAGAAAACTGTTTTGTCGGATGTATTTTACAGTCCAATACTAAAAAGAAAATTCAACTGTACAAAATGAAGTTTTAATGTTAAGGCTGAGGGCTTATAACGCTTAAGAATC
>NW_013666069.1:221288-226041 GCF_000517525.1 Limulus polyphemus | reverse complement strand
ACTTTTTCTTTTGTTTTTTGGTTACTTAAATGAAACGATTGCATTTGTATTTCGTATTAATGGCAAAGCTACTAAGGCTATTTCCCGTTGTCTCTAATTTTGAACTACTGACCAATAGGAAGACATCCAATCAGCAACAACCTACGACTCATCATCCACGATTGACAGTGTGAAAGGAATATTTAATGGCAACGCGCGAATATCAACCCCGCAAATCAGAAATGAACAAAATATTATTTTTCATTGTATGCAGGAGGAAGAAGTCTACATAGCACTTGACCCTCCCAGATTCAGAGAAGGATTTAGATCCCGATCATTGTATGCATTATTTTCTTCGAGTTTTTTCACTTCCGATCACATGAAAATATCGCACAATATTTTAGCTTCCTCTTAATTTTTGAGCCCTCTGGTGGCTCAGCGGCAAGCTCACGGGCTTACCACGCTAAAACCCGGGGATCGATATTCATGTTGGGTGCAGCATAGACAGCCCATTATGTAGCTGTGGGATTAACAACAAAATTAATTTAACGTTGTAAATACCATCTGATGGTCTCTACTGAAACTGCACAAGCTTCCCAACTTTATCAAATTTCCGTGCTAAATCTCAATAACTTCTGCCTATACAGATCAGAACTAAATATTAACCAACTGGATAATATAGCTACTTTAATAACTGGTCTCACTAGAAGTATGTAACGTAATAAAAACTTGTAATGGTTAGAATTAAATGACTTATCAGATGGGTACCCTCATTATTAGCAACATTTTCGGCCGTAATTCCAAGTTCGCCTACAACAGTTATTCGGCAACATATAGCCACGTGAGTTTTAACATTGAAATACTGCTACAGAAGTGTATCTAGTTTTACATTAATCAGTGTAGTGATTTTGCGCAGATGTTCTAGCTTCTTATTCTTAAGGGTAAAAATATATTTTCTCTCAAATTTTGTTTCAGATTTATTTTTCAATACTAATTTTACTTCAACAAGTTTTAATCAGTGAACGAATATTAATAACTTTCTTCACTATAAAATATATAGCATAAATTCTAAAAAGAAATCCATACGAATATCTAAAGGCTATTAAACAGAATTAGGCTTAAAATTGCATAAAAGAAAGTAATCTGCATGCTCTTGAATGAACTTTTTGGACCTTTTCCTGGATTTTTACAGAATCTCGAGTAATCACATTGTACCTATATTTGTTTTTCGTATTACTGCACTTTGTTCACTTCATCTTGCATTTCTTTTTACTTATTGTGGCTAGAAATGTTACGCACAATGCCCATGTTAGCCAGCAACTGAAAAGAGGAAAAATATTCTCTAGATGTTACACGAAATAGATTTTTACACCATTCTATAACCCACACACGTGGTATCATATCTGTCGCTAAAAATGAACCAGTGACATTTTGCAGGTTCCCTTTCATTTCCTTTTATGCTATCAAATGTATAAGTAAAGGTATAATAGATGCTGTAAAATATCAGTTACCCATATATAACGAATTAGTAACATACTGTGAGTTATATAATGATCAAATACCTCTATACTCGAAGTATTTTACTACGATATTATTCTCTCGAGCAACCAGTGGGAAGATAAGTAATGGGGGTCACTATTCCTATGAAAAGTTTACAACTGTTATGTATTAATATCATAACTTTACAAAAGCTATTAACAGTATCAAATTTTACGAATGTTATTAACAAAACCAAAACTATCAAGAAGAAAATGAAAACACATGCTACTTCACTGTCAAATAAAAAAAAATGATGGACGTTTAACAATAAAAGTCAGAGGGAATTTTATCAGAATTTGAAACGTAGATAAATTTAGTTACGTATGGTTCGAACTACAAATTTACGGCGTTATTAGTAAAAAGGCATTCAAAGAAGGAAAAATCCTCTGTGGGACGGGCAATTATTATTTTTTCACCACATCAGTTATAACAAAAGCTGTAGCCTCTTTAAATGTAATGGTGCAGGATGGTGAAGCAAAACATTAAGTTTGGTTTGTTCTGAAATTCGTGCAAAGCTACACGAGGGCTATCTGCGCTAGCCATCGCTAATTCAGCAGTGATAGACTAAAAGGAAGGCAGCTAATCAACACCATCTACCGCCAACGCTTGGGCTACTCTTTTACCAACGAATAGTGGGACTGACCATAACAATGTAACGTCCTCACGGCTGCAAGGGTGAGCATGTTTATACCCGCGACCCTCACGTTGCGAGTCGAGCGCCTTAGCCACCAGACCATGCCAGATCTAAAATATTGAGTGTGATACATATGTGATAGCACATTACAATAAGCAAGATAATAACAGAAATAAACCCAGTTGTGTTATTCATTGCATTGTTATACGAAGTAAAATTTTAAAGATTGCTTCAATTTTTAATTTCTGAAAAAAAGAAAAAAACACACAAAGAAAATACTTAACGTGTAGTATATATATATATATATATATATGTGCATATATATTTCCTTTGAGAAATCCAGCCACGAGAACAACAGGATAAAACAAAATAAAAAAACAACTAAAGCCGGTAAGCCTGTGATCATCGTAAATGAAGCTATACACACGAGAGCCCATCAATAGTAGCGTTCATCACCCAATTCCCTTTGGACGTTCGGTACTGAGAAATATGCCGACAAGCCTAGAAACAAGCTGTTTAGTAAGCTAATGCTCTCTGTAAAGCGCTCCCTTCCAATCGATACAAAGTACAGCAACCTCGCAAAATCGACAACTAGTTGCCTATTTTCACGCGCAACTATATTGTTTTTCTCTTTCCTGTGTTACACATATACCAGTAGCTTACTCTGCTCCTGTTTTTATTTTTCTTCCCCCCCCTCACAGTTTTTACGCAATTATTCTTCGAAAGAGCCTAATGCATTTACGCTCCCCCCCCAACAAAAAATTATTCTGCTTAAATAAAAATATTGTTACTTGAAAAATTCACTGTAATTTTACTTGAGTTCACAAATATTGTCGAAGTTTCTTCACGTAAAATACAAAATTTTTTACGCTTTGGGGAATACATTGAATAAGGTGGTTCTGACGACTAGGTTTATAGTTGGTGTATTCAAATATCTTATACACACGTGATAATTTCACTGAAACACATTGTTCAATGTCAAGTATATTTGGAGAAACAGAAGGCGCGAGCGACAGACAACAAAATTCCTACGGTAACACTTTTTTCTTTGTTATTTTAAGCACACGAATATATAAGATCATGATACATACTTTAAACGGAAACATGTTTTCAACGTACATAACAAAGCGTGCTGTGTTAGTTTGTGAAAAATCGAAATATATGTTTAATCAGGTAAAACGTTTATGCATTGTTGCAAGAAAGGCCACAAAGGCTGGTTCGCTTAATTTCGCGCAAAACTAATTATTGGGCTACTCTTTACAAACGAATAGTGGGACTGATCAACACATTATAACGCCTCCACTGCCGAAAAGGCGAGAATGTTCGGTGACGGGTTTCTATCATGCGACCCACAGATTGCGAGTTGAGCGTCCTAACAACCAAGCCATGTCAGCCCCAGTCCGCCAAAGAGATAGCCTGATGCTGCTAGCTTAGATACTACAGCTATGGGTGCCTTGATGCGAGTATATTTATTCAAACCCAAATATAAAATGTGTCCTTTCAGCGGGTCAGCGGTAAGTTAACAGACTTACAATGTTAGAATTCGGAGTTCGACTCCCCGCTGTGGACCGAGTGCACCTTGCCAATTGCGTAGCTTTGCGCTAAAACAAATAGACAAATATAAAACTGTAAAGTTATTACAGAAAATAATATTCTTAAATCTTCATGATGGAAATTTTCAACATGCAAATTATGGGATAAAATAAAATAAAAAATCCAAATAAACATAAAAATACGATACCCTATAACCAGAGCGCTTTCAAAACGTGGACTTTTTTTCTTAAGAGCAAACTGTTAGCCCCTGAAGAAGAAAAGTCCATCTTTCGAAAACGCTCGGGTTGTAGGGCATCATATTTTGTGTTAAATTGATTTCTTGAACCTACGTGTTTTTCTAACATCCTGAATATAAATAAACATCAAATTTATTTGTTTCAGAAATTCACGCAAAGCTACAAAAGGTCTATCAGCGCTTGCTGTTTCCAATTTTAAACAGATAAGCTTGGGGAATGATAGCTAGTCCCCCCCCCCCTACTCTTGGGTTATTCTAATCGAATAGTAGAATTTGACCGTCATTTTTATAACGTGCCCAAAGTACGGAACACGTATTTGTAGCAACGAGACGTGAACAATGGACACTCAGATAAAGTCCAACACGCTAACCATAGACCACGCCCGGGGCCCGAATTTTAATGGAAACGGTGTGTTCTTATAATTTCATTCTAAAGATAAATTACTAAAACTATGCGGAAAAAAGTCCGTAACTATCACATACAGCATTTCAGAAGTTACTTTCTGTGTTAAAAGTCTACAGCTCTTTAGGCAAAGCGCGGTTTATACATAAACTCAAATCACACGCTTCACAAATTCTTCTAAGCATGGTAGTAAAAATAACAAAGATAATAGAACCATTTATTTATATCATCATTACAATTAATACGGCTTAATTCGCACACGTACTCAAACGGCATTTTAAATTATTATTACATGCTGCTGTGGAAATGGTAATGAAACGATATGTATAATGAAACCGATGGATAAGCGGAGCAGTAAAATTACTGTTTAATGGTATTTTATTCTTGACTCTGTTTTGTTTGTTTGTTT
>NW_013666069.1:216318-220755 GCF_000517525.1 Limulus polyphemus | reverse complement strand
CGCCAACTCTTGGGCTACTCTTTTACCAACGAATAGTGGGATTGACCGTCACATTATAACGCCCCCCACGGCTGAAAAAGCGAACATGTTTGGTGTGATGGGGATTCGTACCCGCGGCCCTCAGATTGCGAGTCGAGCGCCTTAACCACCTGGCCATGCCGGGCCTGTTCTTGACTTACTACATGCTGTTGTGGGAATGGTACTGAAACGATATGTATAATGAAACCAATGGATAAGCGTCACAGTAAAATTACTGCTTAACACTATTTTTTAAATGTCTTGGTTACATATATACACACTTCTATTATAAGAATAATATTCCAACGACGAAAAAAAAAGTCATACAGTATATAAGGTCACATACTAAGTTGCTACCAAAAATTAACCTAGAAAAAAAAAAGGGAAAATTTTAAATGCTTTTAACAGTTCAGTACGACAGAAGAATAACAAGTTGTGTTCGTGTCTTGTGAGTTTACTGTGACCAATTATGTTTTTTTTTTTTTCGTCTGGTGGGTATTGTTGATTAGTAGCCTTCACTCTAGTCCACCAGATAGCTCTTGTGTAGCTTTGTGTGAAGTTCTACAACAAACAAATTTTTGTCAAGATGAAAAGAAAAAAGTTTCGATATACTGGCATATAATAAACAGGGCGATTTTCACGTTCAGCACCCCCTTATTCACTGAGGATTTTACTTATATTTACTGATATACTGGTGGGATGGCTTCTTGTTTCACTTAATTGTATATTTTAGAAATTAGTCACAGGACACAAGGGTAACGTAACTGGTGAAATTCCTCCATCTACTGCTTTAAAACAATACTAACAGCAGTTACAATCACCTCTCCGGCTGAGAAGTGGCTGGCTTCTGAGCCCAGCTATCTCTGGAGAATATTCCGGCAAACAAACGAGTCCCTAGGCGATCTTGAGTCGTCACAGGCGCAATATTTGTAGTTACTAGCTATAGATATATGTATTCGAGCCGATACGCACAGTTTCGTATAAAGCTAAAAATTTTAACCACTTAGTAGGATTCTGGTCTGTACCATCTCGAATATTCTCCGAAATATTTAGGCTTCGGTACAAACCGGCTAAAATTGTCTGCACAAGATTGCGATTTACGGGACGAGATACAGACATAAGAACTTTCTTGTAACAGATATTTTTTCAATGTTCTGTGTGGGTATATTTAATGCTGGAAGATAAAATCATGAAACCCGTGCATTACTGTGGTGCCGTATAAGAGCAACAACAAAGAAGCGTATTTAAAGTTATTATCTCTATACGCTTTCGCATTTCACACTAATTTGCTAATTCATAATATAGTTATTGACGATTTTATTAAATGAATAATGGTTTGCACGTGTAACGCTTACCAACATTCGCATTCCAATCCTCTTACTCGGACTTGCTTCTCTCCTTTTATCGACTAGCTAACACCCAAGCCTAACGATTCAACTTCAGAACAAGACAGGATCAATCTGATATATATATAACGCTACACAACAGAAAAAAAGGGGGAATATGCCAAATGACAACGTCAATGACTGATGACTGAAACATATTGAAGTTCAAACTGCCAGCATATGCCTAATACTTTCGCATGTCGCTCAGTTAATGAACACTGTAGACGGCTGGGGCAAGTGTCTTGGATTAACATTTAAGGCATGTGCAACTTTCATACATACACTATAGGAGAGAAAAATGACTGTTAGTTTACCTCCCTGGAAAGAAACTTTCCATTCTTTTAAAGTAGCCGCATGAAGGTTGTACGAGCTTCTGGCAGTGCAGTTTATATGATATACAGTGTGTTGTCAAGTCTCGCAAGAAAAATAAGCGACACTGCCGTTCAAACTAAGCCAAAAACAAAGGTTACTGACTTTAACAACTGTTCTTTTATAGCTTACCCTCAAAATTGCTGTTTGAGCGTCTTAATTGGAATATAGAATGTGTCAAGTGGGCGGGCCAGAAAGTTCAAGATTGTAGGTGTGGTTTTTAATTGAACAGGAGTGGAGATAGGATGATTCTAAAAATGTCACGATGTTTAAGCTATTCACTGACACAGTCAATCACTGAAAGCACTTCTGCAACCATTTTACTGTGTGTTAAAGTCTGCTACTACAGAAAAGCCCAAATAAACGTCCTAAGAATAAAAAAAGCCCCAAAAAACGCGACCCGCAATTCTCGAAAATCCAATCTGCTTATTAAAAGCAGACTTCGTAACATTAGTTATACAGAATAGTTAGTACACACGAATCTTCTAGTTATGCGTCAGATAACGAGTAAACCTCTTCTACAAACTTAGAACTAACACTTTTTTTTTTAGAAAGCTTCGAGATTAAAGCTTCTTGTTATCCCAACTCTCTTGGTTTGCACCTTTTATTCAAAAATGTGATTTATTTATATAGAAACATGGTAATATTGTAAAACAAGAGGAAATCCTCAATAGCCACGGCACTTGAAATTCTTTTAGACAGGATTAGAGTAAATTAATCAATGAGACCTTTGTTTCCCTTTTTGTTAGCAATATTTTTGTGCGCCAGCAATACCAAGAGTGGGGCGCGCATATACCCGATTCGATTTTATTATTCATCGGATCTCTACCAGCCTACCCTCAAATTGAAATTCATTTACGTAGAATTAGAATAAATTAATCTATGAAACCTTGGGCGTGGTCAAATAGATCAACCGAAAGGGTTTGGTCTCCTCAGTCCAAAACTGTAATTAGATCTCAAATCGGTCAAGAGATGAAGGAGCTAAGAGCTAAAAGTTTGTACTTGAAAAAACAACAACAGAAACACTCAGAACCATTCTATGAGCCGCAGCTAAAAATGAAGAGCACAAAGTAAAATACTAACAACAACAACAAAAAAAAAAACAGGAACAAATATTCACGACAAAAATATATATGCTGAAGCAGTGAACTTGACACGTATCTTTGACCTTTTCGTGAAAGCCCAAAGCTACACAACAGGCTATCTGAGCTATGCCAACTGTAGGGATCGAACCCTTATTTTGGCCTTACAAGTTCTCGAGCCGAGACATCGGGGTGCGACGCGTAACTTCTCGTTGGTTACTATTCCAGAATAACGAAAGGCCTAAACTACTCCCATCCTTCAAGGGAATTTTATACCAATCAATGGATCACACCATCTTTTCAGATACAGGAAGATATGTTGGAGCAACTCTAGTGAGATTTAAAAAGTTTGTGAACTTTACAATGGCCTTTCAATATTAAGAAAAACAAAGTTCATGCACAAAAAAAAAGGAATAGAATTTTCATGTGAAGTGCTTAACGCTATAACATTTAGTAACAATTAGATAGCTATCCTCAGAAAATACGCTTTCGTCTCCCACTTTATAAACGAACTTTCAGTGTAAAAAATATTTAAAACGAACATTCAACGTTAAACAATTGCACAATAATACATTTCATTTAAAACAGGGCACAGCCTTAAAAACGTTTATTTACTTTGAAACTACTTAACGTTGTATTTAACATTGTTAATATTTGACTTATGCATAAAGTGGCATTTAATTTATTTACAAATGTTCAGATGTTTATTTCAGATATTCGCGCAGTACTACACAAAGATAATCACGTGCCACTAACTGTCCCTAATTTTTCAACTGAAAAGCTATAGGGAAGGCAACTCAGTCAACGGTATTTCTACCTACTTTTGGGCTATTCTAACCTAATAGTGGAATCTGAACATCATTCTTTTAAAGAATCCACGGCTCCAGAGTGAGGCAACGAGACGCGAATATCGGATCTTCGGATTGACGGTCCGGCGTGCTAGTAAATTGGCCACGCTTGGCCATTTTCCGGTTTCTCACACATTAATCACTTGACAGGTTTAGGTAGTTCCGAGATAAAATTTTAGGTATTGTGATCAACCGACTTATCAAGCTTTGTAAACCAGCGGAAAACTTCGTCGGTAGCAACCCTCAAAAACAATATGCTTTTGGACGCATTTTTTTTATCCACAAACTTCTTTGTGTAAGTAAATTGAAAATAAAGTGCTGTAAATTCTTAATAAACTAGCGGTGTTTTTTTTTTTTTCATTCTTTTTCTCATCACGCATCGCTTTATCCTATTAAAATAAATTTGTTACCATAACAAGAATCGACAATCTGTCTAAAACGGAAGCAAAACAAACAACAAAAACACTAACTAGTTCCTTAGAGAAATCACCGTCTAATTAAAAACACTAACTTCGCCTTTCGAAGAAGTGAAGAAGTGCGAGAGATGGAGAGGAATTTTGTTAAGAAAATAATAATAAACTAACAATTGCTATTATGAAACTATTTCTCTAACGACCAAAACACTGTAAAATGTTAAAATCACAAATAATATTCAACGTTAAACTGGTACACAATTAAAAACATTTTATTTAGGCCTATCTATGGCCTTCAAAAAAGTTGACGACTCTTCATGTT
>NW_013666069.1:207627-215416 GCF_000517525.1 Limulus polyphemus | reverse complement strand
TAAGAAACTGTCAAGACATTCAGAATTGCTTTCTGAATGTCTTTTGTAGTGGATTACTCTCATTTAAGAAACTGTCAAGACATTCAGAATTGCTTTCTGAATGTCTTTTGTAGTGGATTACTCTCATTTCAGAAACTGTCAAGACATTCAGAATTGCTTTCTGAATGTCTTTTGTAGTGGATTACTCTCATTTCAGAAACTGTCAAGACATTCAGAATTGCTTTCTGAATGTCTTTTGTAGTGGATTACTCTCATTTCAGAAACTTTCAAGACATTCAGAATTGCTTTCTTAAGAATCTTCACCTCCAAAGGTTTCATATGTAATCGAAGTTTTGATGTACTTCTCTTTGAGTTGAATTCGTTGAAAATCTTCCTTTGGCCTAGTGTCAGAGGTCACACCAAAGTATTCATCATGTGAGGAATCTTTATCTGGCTTGCGTACATCCGTAGATACCCACAAAAGTTAACTCCTAACCATACTATTTCAAACATTTGTCCTTTTTTTTTAGCCATTAATTCTCTTTTACTTTATAATTATATAGAGGATTCTCAGCGGGATTCTTATTATTACGACGTTCTATTTGTTCATCTTTTGAAGACGAGGTAGATATCAGCAGTTACCTTTTTAAAGTAGTTCTCTAATGGAATGTTATAATTCATTTACTATTTCTTCTAGTATTTGTTTCCTCTTTCAATACCCACAGATAGGTTAGAAATGACTTCTACAAAGAAGCGACATTTAACCCAACAAAAACTTTCACAAACCAAAGTGTTCAACTGTCAGAAATTACGGGAAGACACGTTTGCATCTCCACAACACCTGTATGAATGAAAGTTGAAAGGTTATACTGTTGGTCAAATTGTTTTCTTTTTACTCAACTTAATTTTTATCTTTCACGTTCGACTTATTAAATTGTCTTGACTTAATCTCTACTAGGTTCACTATTATGTCTTCTTTTCCACATCTGTGTTCCAGTAGAAATTCTAATATCTCACCCGTTTTTCTTTTGGGATCTTGGAAAATCTTTTTCGTTATTTGCTGTCTCCGACACAAGTTTCCTTTCCATAATAATGATAACTTAAATTCAGCTGTCTTTGAAAAGACCACCATTATATACATTATATTATATATATATGATAGTACTACTGTTACATGTAACATCTACCAAAATATTCTACACTTCCACATTAAAATATTTTTCAGCTTTGATGTATTCTCTAGAAAGCTAAAATATATGTTATATTGGACAATAAGCTCTAAATTATTTAAGAGCTCTTTCAAATCTCCAGAAGAGTTAGTTACAGTCATTATAATTATTTCTTTATGCCTAAAAGTCTGATCTAACGGGTCTATCAGTAATCAATTCTACGACAAGTTAAAAGACCCCTTTAAATAGCATTTTTACTCTGTTTTAATTTAATTTATATATTTTCATCTTGATGGGTATCACTGAAATGATCAAGTGATTTGGGAGGTGGTCTAATAAATCATGCGTTTTCTAAAATCGTTACAGTTGTGAAAGATATCACTGATGAGGCCCAAATGGAGCACTAAGTTCCAAAGGTTACTGTAGTTATTCTTGACTAAAACGCTTGAACAATGACTGACAGAAAGCTGTAGTGCAAGTTGACTCTGCAAATGGTATACTGTATGGGAGTCTTATATAATATTCCGTATTTCTCCACAATACGGAAACTTGTTTATCACGGTGTGTCATTTTCGAAATCTACAATTTTTTGGACATTTGTTTGTTTGTTTGTGGTTAAGCACAAAGCTACAAAATGGGCTATCTGTGCTCTTCTCGCCACGAATATCGAAACCCGGTTTCTAGCGTTGTAAGTCCCCAGACATACTGCTGTGCCACTGGAGGGCTTCTTGGACATTTGTAAGTATGACATGAACTGTTTTAAAGAGATAAGTTTTGAGTATTAGTAGGCTATTCATGACTTTTTTTTCTAACACATTCTATCAATACATTTTTTTAGTCATGTTTTTAGTTGAGATCCCTCTAAATTTCCTCAAACTTCTGGTCACGTTCCTGCCAGACTCAATTTAATATATGGCGACGTTCTCAGTTGTTTTCTTTCATTTTTTTTATACTTACAATCACATTATTAACACCAACTTTAATATAATAAACTATTAAAGGGATTACTTTAGGGTTGACAGATGAGTCACGGATTTATTTAGAAATACAACACTTACGGTTTACGTAAATCATTAGGAACAAAACCGCCTATTTAAAAGTTCCTAAATCAAATCAAAACATTTTGATAAATTTTTATTTCTTCCAAGTATTAAAACAGGTAATTTAATTTTAAAACACGTAATAAGCTTATTACAAATTCATCTGAGTTCTGACGGACTCGGATGATTTCAACTTCAGCTTTCATTGACGTCTGATGCAAAATTTTATTCCAAAATTATATATTATTAACTCCCTGTAGAGGACGTTTTAACCTATTTTTATGTCTCTCAAACACGTCATTTATTCAACAACTGTTAATACATAATTATAAGGACTATTCAAAAAAATACAAAAGAAAGTAATATTACATTGTCCTGCGAAAAACACTTCAGGCACACACTTGAAGATAAATTACAATTCAAGAAATCATAACTCAAGCACTTCTGATGGAATTTCTTTCTTCTACTGTTTTTCCACTTCATATTCTTGAAATAAGAAGGACCACCTATAAAGAAGTGCCCAGGTTACGTGGTTTCTTGAATTACAAAGTTTATCTGTTCATAAGTTACATGACTTTATGGTATTATAATATTAACATGCGACTTGTCATAATTTACAGGGGGTACGTAAAGCCATTATACGTTTATTACATTCAGGAAAATGTGAATAACTGTTTATTTTTAAGTCATACAGCAAACAATATTTTGTTATCCTTGCAAGTCTACATTTTTCCATGTGTCGACATTTGCGATCACGGAATTGGTCGGTTTTCTAAAAGACCTCTACACCGGAAATGCCTCGCACAACGCAACTCGAAGCGACGGCACCGATCACTGTAAGCAACGGATTTTAGTGAACGAAGAGAATTGGAAAAAAAATATATCTGAAACAATACGCTACTGTAATGAGTTTAAGGAAAACATCACTTTCAGATTAACTGAATTGTTTTCCTACAACATAAGTTATAACTTTTAAATAATGATCTATATTTCGTTAAGCAAAAGTAGATTTTTTTTTTTGTTACACTAAAATTGCACAACCAAATAGCGCGGGACGGCACTTACCCGTACTTAAGTCTTAACAACTGTTCTCAGAATGGGAGGCGGCGGTTCAATTTCAAATGACTCCTGTTACGGCATAGTGTTCACTATCTTGTTAATTATATTTATAGTGTATTAACATTAATCATATAACTTAAAGATAAGCATATTATAAAATTGAAAGGAATTAAAACTAATTTCTAAAGAAGAAAAAGGTACCTTAATTTGTCCAGATGCTGTACGATATCGAATTTAAAATAACAAAACCGATTTGCTTTTGTATATTATTCCTAACAGTACTGTAACTACTATGGTTAGCCCTCAAAAGTATAATTTCACCTCCAGGATAAACCTTGGCAGATCCTAATTTTAGGGCTGGTATTCACTTGTCTTTATATTCTCGGGTTATCATACAGATAAAAATAATAATATCGGAACTTGAAACTTTTACCATTGATTTTTTGAAAACAAACCTCAAACTGTTGTATGTTAATTAACGCATGCGTATTAAGGTTATGGTTACAAGCTAGGAGCTTTAAGCACGGCCAAAGAACAGGCTCTCTTCCTCCAATAACTACATGTATTAATCATTTTTTATTACACTTCATATATAATCAATTAGCAAACAGTGCGTTATATTTAACATGCGTTTAATCCATCATTATCAAGATTATAATTTAATAAGATAAAGACAAATTTTTCATGATGTCACTCCACACTGATTATGGAATTCTAAAGCTTTTTCTTTAAGTTAAACTTTTATAGACTTTTTTCTATTCCACATTCCCCACGCGTTGAGAAAACTAGCTTGAGAACTTACTTATATACTTTCCATTTTACTTGTTCTTATCTTTAACACAGGAAATTTGTATTTTTTGTTCTCTAAGTTTCTTTTGATATCAAGGTCTTAAAATACACAGAGGGTTAATGGTTCGCGTCCCGTTGCCGCAAAAACTATCCGCACTTTGGAGTCGTGGGTGGGCTATAAGAGGGCCGGTGGGCTCCCACAATTTGGTAAGACAAAAGTAGTCTTGTCTAAAAGTCGGCAGTCAGTGCTGTAGACTAGTCTATCAGTTCAAAATTAAGAATCATCGTCTCGTTTTGTGCAAAGAATTTTAAACAAAATTTAAGTAACTGGTGAAGCGCCATCTTCTGGCTAATTTTAAAACAAGCATTCACAGACGAAGAAATAAGTAATGCAGCCCAAATACCCTGCTATTAATTCCCGCACTATTTGCAGGAAGGCTAAAATCTATGTACATTACACAAAGAATTTAAAAAATCTGTAACAACACTACACACTTTCCTTGTGTAAAATATACCCAAACTTAATATAAAATCAAATGTTACATTTTTGAACACTATCATAATCAAAAATGTTATTTCGTAATTAACGAAACGTTATTTTTTATTATCATATTAACTAAACGGCTTCTAAGAAAATATGAAAAAAAAAGGTTACCGAATATGCTATTCTAAAAGTGTTTTTGTTTGTTTGTAATTAAGCACAAAGCTACAAAATGAGCTATCTGTGCTCTGCCCACCACGGATATCGAAACCCGGTTTCTAGTGTTGTAAGTCCGCAGACATGCCACTGGGGGGCTTCTAAAAGAGAACTGTAGTGAGAAATGTGAAAATTAAAAGAAGCAAACCGTGAATTCAATTTCTAACAGAGTGTAAACAACGATTTTTATTCATCGACTGTGTTATTTATTGTACGAAGTTATGGTTATCAACAATACTCGATATATTCCATGTTAGTTAGTAATTTTGCTTCTAGAAAAATATTTTGAGGTAGTTTTAATCTCTGAAATAAATGTTTTACTATTTAACTATTGAACATTTAATGTAGGCTTAGCGACAACCAGAATCCCAAGCATCATCATTCCAAAAATATGTTTTAAGTGCATGAAAATATTGTACTCAAATCATGAAACGCACACAATTTTCCATTAGTTAAAACTTGACTGAGAGTTACTTGTAGATTTGGGGAAAGGGTTAAAATGCAGAAAAAAAAAGGCTTCAGTTCATTAATCTTCTTTAGAGCCATCATTTGTAAGTTAAAAAAGGATGTACTATTCGTTAAAAAGTTGTCTGTTTATTATTTTTGGTAGAAAATCTTGATTATAACACAAAATTAGTGTTTCTAGTTTACAGTAAAGTAAAAAAAATAATTAGAGGGGCACACAGGAGAGCGCATGCCTCCGCAACGCAGCGTTGATTATATTCGGCCCTCACAAAATATGGTATGTGTTCGTATGTCCGTCGTTATTAACGGACACGGACAATTTTTGGCAGGACAATAAGTAATAACATTCTTCATAATTCCACCAAGTTTCATCAAAATCCGGCCATTTTTGACTGAGTTATAGAGCAAACATAATGTGAAAAATCGGTCCCAATGTTAGCAGATACGGATTTTTTTGTTTTTACTTTCGTGACCTTGACCCTCCAGACACCATTCACCTCTAAGTTTGGTCATAGTCCAAATGTATACCAAGTTTTGTCAAAATCCATTCAGCCGTTTTCGAGAAATCCTGCTGACAAAGAAACACACAGGTGAAAACAAATTTCGTCACTTTAGGTGCGGAGGTAACTAGAAGATTTGTTTGTTTGTTTTAAAGTTAAGCAGAAAGAAACAGGTAAAAGTGTTTGTTTGTACTTAAGCACAAAGCTGCACAATGGGCTATCTGTGCTCTGCCAACCACTGGTATCGAAACCAGGTTTCTAGCGTTATAACTCCGCAGACATACCGCTGTGCGTAACTAGAAGAAGTGAACCACATCCTACTATTCTGGCCTATCATTACTTCAAACAATTCAAAGTGAAAAATCATATGGTTTCGAAAAGTAATGAAACTTTTCTAGTAAATACGTCATATTAAAAGTACGGGTCCTAAACATACTAATGGATGGATATCAATAACACCCGAAGTCATTATAAATCCTATATAATATCCCAAGTTATTCTAATAAATGACACAATAATTGTCCATGCAGACTGGACCAATCTAATAATATTTATAAATTTCGTACAAAATGGTAGAAGCGAAGTGAAAGCTATTAAAAACTAACTTTGGATAAGACCAGTATTTCATGCAATTTTAATTGGCAATTTAACGGTCTAATATGTTATATGTTTTCTACAGAGTGCTACAATGAATTTGTATATACTACCTAAATAATGTGATGAAATAACCAACAGGGAGAAAAATCATCCATGAAATATAAACGCAAAAGTTCTAATAACTTAACCTGCATAAAACTTACTCTTCACGTTTCTTTATACCTGCTAATAAACAGTTTAACATTTTAAAAGTATACTTGATACATTAAGACGAGTTTTATTCATTTCAAAACTGAAATTTGAAAACAAAGAAATTGGAACATAAGTCATTACCTATAGGAAATAGCAACCATTTCTTGACATCAAGCACCCAGAATTTACGTCACTTATCCTAATCATCAATTTCTACAACTCTTTTTACCATTATCGTTTATATTAACTTTTTTTTATTCATCACCTATCATTGAACGGGAGCTTTTTTGCTCTTGGGTTAAATAAATCAGCCACAATTTTAATCAAATTTTTAGTGCATTACAGATAACGAAATATTTCCATTCATGTGTGATTAACAGAAAACTTCAAGGTCTTCTATCATGTTGTTTCATTACAAAATTAGCCCTACTACTGCTGCAGTTGAGTGCCAGGAAAAACAAAACAAAAAACTGGAATATATGGTAAAATTGGGATAACGAAAGGGCTTTTCGAATCGAAGTTTTGCTTCAGTATATTAACTACAATGTTTAGTTTTTTTTTCTTCTTTATAAGTTTATAAAAATGTTTCATCATTTCAAAAATGAGATATAAAGTAAGGACGAGAAACATACCATTTTCTAAGCCACTCCAAACACAATGCATTCAATGTGGAAAAAGTTTATTTCAATGGAAGAAGCAACGTACAATTTACAGTAACATTTGTATGAATCGTTTGCGTGTAAACAACTCTAATGACATTAGTAAAAAGACCAATAAAGGAATCACTTTGGTGTTACGTCAAAATATGAAAAGTCTAACAACTGTTTGTTTTGGATATTCGTGCAAGATACACAATAACTGGTAAACTAGAAGGAAGACTGCTAGTCAAAGACACTCACTGCCAACTCTTTAATCGAATAATGGGGTTTATCGTCACTCTTAGAACGATTAGCACAATATTGTGGCATCGGAAAGTGAACTATAAACCATCCGATGCACAGTCCAGCACACTAAACAGTGCGCTATACTTGGCTCAACAAGTCTAACAATGGCCCTGGTTGTGCATCAAGAACTAAATACGAACAATAACACTGCCGCAGCAAATTCTACGCAATACATTATTTGCTTGCGTTACCGAAACGCCGGATATTTCCAATATCATGGTGCAACAAGAATATTCTGAACACAACGGTTAACATATTATTACTAATCTCATTTTTCCCCTCCTAAAAACCGGATTATAAGATAGTCATATTAGAGCTAGATTTCTTTTTCGTCGTATTTCATAGAGTAATCTATATA
>NW_013666069.1:205056-207230 GCF_000517525.1 Limulus polyphemus | reverse complement strand
GGGGGGCGACAATTTAAGGATCAAAAATGTTTCTTTTTGTGAGGAATTTCGCAAATAAAACGGGACTTCATTTGCCTACTGACTCAAAAAAAATTCAAAGATAGGATGTATGTTTGTTTGTATTTAACCACAAAGCTACACAAGGGGATATCTGTGCTCTGTCCGTAGATACACTGTTGTGCTACTGGGGGTTCGAAAATGGGAGCACGAATGAAAAAAAAATACATAAAGAGAGGAACGTGTTTGAGTATATATTATTGCTGTTCGGTTTATATATATATCTAACAAAACACTTTGTTTTCTTATTTGTATCCACGGGTGAATCTTATTGGTGTTTTGGTTACACACATACATATTTGTGTCGGTATTACATAAATGAGTGAATAAATTGATTTGAATCGAATATCTCCCCTTTGACAATTCTTACAGAAATGACAACTGTCAAAAAGCAATCACTTCCGAAGCGGTCTTTTCTTGCACTCAGTGAAATAACAAAGAACGGTGGCATCCAGCGGAAAAAATCCGCGCAGCTACTTAACAGCCTGGGCACTCTATTGTGCTGATGTTCCCACTGCATTGAAACTCAAACATTTTTGCCAACAACGCATTTCAGTCAGTCTTCTTAAAATCAAACGTAATACAATTCTCCTTATCTAATAACACATAGAATGAGAAAATACGGCTGTAAACGACCCACTACACAATTACATTACATATATATACTATGATCCAAGGAACTGGGTTGATTGCACAGTTTATATTTATCACTATTTTTAGGAAAATTACCGTTGAATTGTTTCAACTAACATTTGCTGGTATGTTTTGAATGTGTGTCATAAGAAATGAAGTAATGGAGCTAAATGTTTGAACACAATATTTTTCTTATATCTTGAAGCTTGTGAACCTTGCTCCACAACAATATGAGAAATGTTCAAAACTTAATGTATATATATATATATATATATATATATATCCAAAGAAACGGTGTGAAAATATTTCAAATGTTTATATGAGAATGTTTCAAAAGGTTAATGTGGCAATATTCCAAATAAACCGTGTGAAAATATTTTAACAGTTTATGTGAGAATATTTCAAAACACTAATGTGACAGTATTCCAAAGAAACGGTGTGAAATATTTCAAACGTTTATATGAGAATATTTCAACACACTTATAGGCAATATTCCAAATAAACCGTGTGAAAATATTTTAACAGTTTATGTGAGAATACTTCAAAACACTAATGTGACAATATTCCAAAGAAACGGTATGAAAATATCTCAAACGTTTATGTAAGAATATCCCTAAACAATAGTGTGAAAATACTTCATATGTATATGTGAGAATATTTAGAGACGCTGATGGAATTAAAAACAAACCAAAACTGGGAACAAGTGACCTTTCACAGTAGGTGTTGCCCTTCAACTTACTACAAAGTTAATATTCGGCACAATGAAGCTGTAGTCCTAAATAATTCAATTTCTACATCAATACAATGTAAAATATGAGTCAACAACACTAAAAAAACAAACGAATATACAGTGCTAAAACACAGTAGTTATTTTGATAAACAAACTACGAAATGCTGTAAAATTATTTTCATACACATCGATAAATAATGTGACATTTAAATATAACAACATATTTCTTGCTGGCAACCAAATATTAGGGACTATACAGATAGAAGAGCAGACATTTCTTATACAAAAACGTTATATTTTAAATAACTGAGTGAATGTAAGAAATGCAATTGGTGATAACGTTTCGAGTGACTTCGTTTAACCATTCATTACCTGACTGTTATGTTGTATTTCAAACCAATAAAATGCATGAAACAAATTCAGTGGATAACGATGTTTCGGGGAGACTTCAATTATTGTTTTCTGGTCAGAAAAAGAGTAACAGAAATCATTCGAAGTGTCGCTATTCATCATGTTTCTTTCACGCATTCTGTTGGTCTGTAATATGTCCTAACAGTCCGTTGCAGAAGATTGTTTCTTATGGATTTCGCGCAAAGCTACACGAGGGCTATCTGCGCTAACCGTCCCTAATTTAGCAGTGTAAGACTAGAGGGAAGGCAGATAATCATCATCACGCACTGCCAACTCTTGGGCTACTCTATTTACCAACGAATAGTGAGATTGACCGTGACATTACAACGCCCCACGGCTGAAA
>NW_013666069.1:195174-204973 GCF_000517525.1 Limulus polyphemus | reverse complement strand
CACAGATTGCGAGTCGAGCGCCCTAACCATCTGGCCATGCCGGGCCCGTTGCAGAAGTACAGACCATCCTTCGCAAGAAACGCCAGTTTTTTCGCTCATTCTAAAATTTACTTTGAAAGACCCCACAGCCTAAAACTTCATTAAGTATACTATACATATACTTTTGAATAAATATGCAAAATCGTAATCCGAGTAAGCTTGCTGTTGCTTCTTTATCAAAATGTGTGTGCAAAATCCAGAAAGTTTGACTAAAGATCCACACCAGCTAACGGCGAAACAAGAAAGTTTCGAGCGAGATTAGGACTATGACAGAAGTTACTAAAATTGAAGTTTTATAAACAATATAAAAACAACGTTGACGATGTGAAATTTCCATATCAATACACTAAATGAATCACAAAATAATCAAAGAATTAAAAGCAGCGGGAAGGTAAACAAAAACTTTGAGTTAACGTATCATTAATAACATTTCTGTCACAATTTGCGTTGTTAATATTATCATAAATAGTTTTGTTTTATAAAACTAGGCTCGATCTCGATATATTGCAGTACTGGGGCTATATTTTGCCCTTTATTTTAAAGATTAACACATTATATACATACATATGAGAAAAAGGGGAGATAAAAGCACGGTTGTCTTAAAATATTTCGGGGCTAAACCTAAAAATCATTTAATTCCTTGGAAAAATAAGTCAGTTTGTTTTATTGTGCACCAGGATTTTTTCATTGTTACTCCAGTTTCCTGGGAAAAAAAAAGATACGGAATTTGCTCCAGAAATAACCCGGAACTGTCATATAATTTTCCAAACACTCCAAAAACTCTGTACTGTTCTTCTTACGATCATGATAAAATGCCAGTGATCTCATTTTTATTATTCGAGAATATTATTGGATAACACGAGTTCTGGATATAACGCTTTACGTGTTAGGTATATATGGTGGTTAATGGTGTACATATGTATGCACGTATAACGCTTGCTAGTTTTAAAAATCTAGTCTGCAAAAAAATAATTTTCACCATTGAGTTAAATGAATACAACCTTCAGAGAAGGCATGTACACGTGGTAACTGTGTTATGCCTGCCTTCTATAGTCTCAGATTTGGTGTATCAACTGGCTTCGTCTAATACGAAGAACGTTTGTGTGCATGTTTCTTTTATTAAAAAAAAAAGGAATGATTGTTCTAAATTTCTTGTTTTCCATTTTATTTTTGATGTTTCTAGAGAATACTGTACACGTGATAGAAAAGCATTACTTCCAATTTACATGGCAAAACATTTCTTCACGAAAGAAGAAAAGCTAAAATGGTGTGTCACTGAAAGTTTCCGAAAAGACTACTTTATTCAGGAATTTTCTATTAAACAGTAGGGGCATTGGCGTTTAATGTGGTGGAGCAGCCCCCCCCCCCCCACTAACTTTATGCATACGGAGTCGGTTATTTCATAGAAAAGCATTACTTCCAATTGACCTGGCAAAACATTTCTTCACGAAAGAAGAAAAGCTAAAATGGTGTGTCACTGAAAGTTTCCGAAAAGACTACTTTATTCAGGAATGTTCTATTAAACAGTAGGGGCATTTGCGTGAAATATGGGGGAGCAGCTCCCCCCACTAACTTTATGCATACGGAGTCGGTTATTTTTTTAGTCAGTGTAATGCTGTTTATATATGTGCATTTGTTGATGTGGCTTACATATAAATATGTGCGTGTGTTCAGTGTGCTTCCTCGAAAAACAACAGTCAAATTTAAATTCCTGCGCACGGCCCTGAGCAGAATAACTGTTCATTACCTTCAATTTAAAAATACAAACTTTTAACTCTTGAATTTAAAGCTTCTCGGCCTACAAACAGTGTTTAAAATAAATTTTTGACAGATACAGACAAATAACTGTGAAGGGTTGATACAGGTTGATTTCACTGCACAATGTAGAAGAGTTTGATAATTCAATCTCTCCTGGCATCTTTTCGCTGCATACGTGCGTTAAAGCCACTGATAAGTGTACACTGCACGCACGCATGAATTAAGAAAAGCGTCTTCTTGGAAATCCTTGTACATTTACACAGACTGACGACAGAAAGGGGTACATGATGGATGCACGTGCTAGTTTCGTTTTACAGATGCTCACCCTACCCTCATTCTATGTAAGCTGTGAAGGTGACCTCCGGTCGACCTGCGGCGGCCGGGATGCGGTATAGGACCATCGCTGTTTCAGGCACCAGGCTGTCTGGTAAATCTGTGACGAAACAGCCCGGGGCTCGGTCAACAAACTCGACCTGCTTGTCGTGGGTTGGCCACCCCGTGTTAACGATGTTTCTTGTGCTTGTTGAAGAAGAAATGCGGAGGTTGAAGTTGCAATAAAAATTCAATAGGGCTATATAATATATTTCGAGTCATGCTTGTAAATTACTTTCATCGTTTACATTATTTCATTATCACAATTCCGTATATATATATATAAAAGAACGAATAAGGCGTTTCTACGAAGCAGTTATCAATACGCATGTACGTACGTATACGTACATTCACACACAAGCACAATGGGAAAAGAGAAAGAAGTCGTTCTTACAGCAAAAAAACAATACAAGAAAAATGACTTAATCTTCGAAATACGCGTCGTTTCGTGTAAGTTAGCATGACTTTCTCACTGTTTTTATGCTCTGATTAAGCTCATAAATTTATTTTATAAATGACAGTGCTTAACATCACATTCATACTTCGCGTTCCATTACAGCTTTTTTTTTTAATCATTAAAGCTACATTTCTTTGAAAGTAGGAAGTTTTACAGAAAATCACAAGAAAGTAACGCCACCTAATGTTTTAACCTTAAGTTGCTACTATTTAACAACAAGAACGAGTAAAACAAACGTTTCGGAAATACACAGTCATGAGTATCTGATGTAGTCTGTACGGTGAACCGTGTAAAATATTTTACGTGGTATGCAGAAGGGTTCACAGAATGTACCACTTCTATCATGTCTGACCATCACACTCCCCTGACTTTACCCCTAGACTACTGGTTAGGGCATTTTCTGAAGATGTGAATCTATCGTCACAACCCTGACTGAATTCATTCCTCAAATGAAGGATGCCACTGGAACAAAGGTTTGAGTGATTCCTCTTCTGAGGACGTGGATTTATCGCCATAACACTTAATTTGGGCGATTCCTCGGAAGATATTGGATATTAAAGCATTGTAAGAAGGAGACTGCAAATAAAAATGGTTACGGCAACACTAACCAATTGCTATAATATCGTTCCTTCGTGCAATTTCGAGAAATCACTGGAAGTGTGTGCTTGTGTGTGTTGTCTTAAAGCAAAGCCACATCGGATTATCTGCTGTGTCCACCATTGTAAATCCGGTCTTACTGCTGTCCCACCGGAATTCAAATCACTGGAAAGCGCCTTCTGTAGTTCCTTATGTGTATATTTATCCCGCGTGTTCTACTGATCGCCCTATGCCCCACTGTTCCCAATAATCATTATAACAATCTTGAATTTTAATTACTTTTATTTTCCCCCTTTTGTTTTAGGTTTTAAGTTGCACACATGCAGAACAACGAAACAATATAATTCACAATTTATAAAGTTACCCTAATGTGTAATTTTAAGGTTTATTTGTTTTGCCATATTGGGTTATCTGCTGTGTCCACCGCGGAGAATCGAACCCCGAAGTTTAGCGTTGTAAGTCCGTAAACTTACCGCTGTCCCACCAGGGGGACAATTTTGTAGGGAATTACCTTGTATTTGCTCATTTTGAAGTTAAAACAAAAAAAAGTTACAAAATGCATTGCACCAACGTAGAGGCTATAACGTTGTTAGACCTGTGGTCGTGACAAATATGAATTTCAAAATCAAATTTATAAAAATTGAAGAGCAAGTACATTTAAACAAAATGACAGGGAAGACAAGTGAAAAGTATGCAAACACAGAAAACAAAGATACTAGAAGATTAATAGAACAATTGTGTTTCCACCAGTTGGCTCCATCAGCCTACGAAACATGTAGAGGAGAGACTTTCGCTAGGACAATGGTCTGACGCACCTGAACTTCCTCGCCTCCTACCACCTGCATAATGTATTGAGTTACAGGTGTTCTTTTTCAGGCTGACATTATGACCTACAATTTTTATTCTACTGTGCACTTTGTTTGAAGAAGGTCAGAAACAATACAATGCAGAAAGAACACAAGAACAACATGTGCAGAAATCTTTGAATTCTGATCGTATTCAATTTGAATGGACCATTTCTAAAGATTTCGAAACACATAACAGATCTATCAGACCTCTTCCAATTTGAGTTACTGGGTTTCCTCCCCACTATCTTACTTAAGGCGTATATATATTTACACACCATAATGTATCTAATTGCTGGCATTTACAACATCAAGAACAGAACAAAATGACAAAGTATCTCCTCAGATCTCCATTAGGTAGTATATTCTAGTTTCATTACATCTGTGATGTCCAGCCACTTGGCAAGGACACACTTATTTTACTGCAAAATTTAAACCAGAAGAGCGATGAAAGGATGAAAGCGATGCTGTTATATTATGTGAACGATTAATTAACGTGACAAGAAAATAAGAAAAAATAATCATCAATCTTTAACATCACGAGAGGGCAGTCACGTGGTGAAACTGTACACTATATATTATATACAATTTTGCATGATTATAGATGTGCACTAGTTAAGTACGAGATAACCTGATACCCCTTGGACCAAGGACAGCTTACTCAACTCATTTTCCAACGTTACTGTTACCGTGGCTAATACTGCTACTTGAACAAGAAGCGATGACGAAACTTTACACCAACCAACATTCCAGTAGTTATGAGGTCACAGAATGGTGTTAAGTTTAGCCTCGTCTACTGTTAAAGGACTGTGAAATCACACAATATATAAAAAATAATATTCTAAGGAAATAAAGTTATCCAAATTAACTTTCACATACAATGAGTAAACGTACAAGGTATAATTTTGTTAAATCATGTCTTAAAAAACGAGTTATTGCAAAGTTTATTGTCATTTACTCTTTTATTCGCAACTACATCGTCTCAGCGAAGCAATTTCACCACAGAAACCTGGGTAGAGGCTAGACGAGGCACCAAGCAGTCTGAGAAGTCACTGCCTGAAGGGGAGGGGCACAAAAAGACCAGAACTTGGCAATCCCACCCGCATACTGGCGATCTCATGACCTCTTCCCACTTTCTTCGCGTATTTTTTCTCACAGTAAGCTCTGTTTCTGAGGCGTTACAGAATGCTCAAAATGTCACATAATACACATTATCTACATTCTTTCACTGAAGGGAGAGAGGGAGAATTCTTCATTTTAGGTGAAACATATTATAACACACACACATACCAAAAAAAATATACAAAAAAATACGGAACTCGGCATTTTCATTCGTAAGTTTTCTCTCACACATTCTTATCATAGCAAAGTGTTAGAAATCTTAAGTGAGGCGTTAAATTTCATAATGTAATCCTTGAAGCACAATGGCAAAAAAAAAAAAAGAAGTTATGAATACATTTTTTTTTCACTTTTCTTGTATTAAAACTATGCACAAGGCAGAATTCCGTAGAGATACGACTTATTTAATGATCATGTTTTGAGTCGCCAAATGTTGGTTATGTTTTCTGTTCAAAACATTTGCTGATTTGACGTCACCACTTTGACAGCTCTGCTGGAATGAATATAGCGTGCAATGTTATGTCTACTACACGATCTAAACGTTAAAGTTATAAAGAAATATTAGTCTTAAAATGTTAAACGACACACTTGGAAGACTTCAACCAGTTAGGAAAATGAAGACAAAAAACGGAGTAATCAACATACGAATAATAATACTTTTCACACACACAAGTTTTGTTTATTTTAGCGCGAAGCTACTATAACAGGCTATCTGAGCTCTGTCCTCCAAGGGGAATGGAATCCTGAATTTTATCGTTTTAAGTTCCAAAACTAACCGCTGACTCAATGGAGAACCACAAAAGTCTTTCTTTTCAAAAAACATAATAAATTAATATTGTTATGGAAGTCCCCTCCCTCGGTGGCTCTGTGGTAAGCCTGGAGCCTTATAACGCTAACAATCAGGTTTTGATACTAGCAGTAGGCACAACACAGATAGCCCACTGCGTAGCTTTGCACTTAATGACAAACAAGTAAAAAGAAAGAAAAAAAGAAGTCGTACATGCCCTCTACATTTTATAGACTGTAAGACGTCTTGCAACAACGATACATATATTAATAATACGGTCAACATATTCTTTGGAGAAATCTTAGGCTTAGACCTTATAATAACAAACACACATATATCTTTAATTACTTGATTAAGCTCTGCGATAAAGTCTTTGAAACAAGAGGGAATACTCAATGGCCGCGGCGCTTGAAATTATTTTAGGCAGGATTAGAGTAAATTAATCTACGAGACCTTTTCCCTTTATATTAGCTATATTTTTGTGCGCCACCAATACCAAGCGTGGGGCGCGCGTATACCCGATTCGATTTTATTACTCATCAAGATCTCTACCAGCCTACCCTCAAATTGAAATCCTTTTAGGCAGGATTACAGTAAATTAATCGATGAGACCTTGGGCGTGATCAAATACATCAATTGAAAGGATTTAACATCCTGAGTCCACAACTGTTATTAGATCTCAAATCGGTCAACAGATGACGGAGGAGCTAAATGTTAGTACTTAAAAATAAAAAATCAGAGCCGTTCTACGAGCAGCGGCTAAAATAAAAAACAATATATAAAAATACAGCAAAGGGGACGGGAGACCGAACAATCAAGCTAGTGACAATTATCACAAGATGGGAAGTCTTATAGCCCGTGTGTGTATAAACAATATATTTCGAATCAAATTATATAAATAAAGCATACGTACAAAAAATAAAGATGAAGACTTTGGGGAAGATGGTAAAATTCATTCAAAATCTTGACAGAAGTAGTCCCGCAAGTCCATTGCCACTCTGTATTTAAGGCAGATAAAACAAATTTTATCTGTTGTTGTCTTTAATTTTGAATTATCGACCGGTATCACACGGATTCGAACCCGGCTTACCAGCTCCGAAATCTAGAGTTCTACCACAGGGTCGACCTAAGCCCCTGTTCGATTGCAATAGTGCTACGGATTCTTTAAAGGAACTAATATTTTTCTGTGACATTTGTAGTTCCAATGTTTGCAATCACCCGTACGTTAAATGCTCAAGTAATACTGGCTTCGGGCATGAAAACTGGTTTCAATTATATATACCTTTTAACTAAAATAAGTAAACGTTTTACTGCGCTTATTGGGTTTCTCTCTCTTTTTTTATAATTATTATTACGCTGCTTGTTTGTTGAGCTTCATGTAAATATATCCCAAGGTTGTTTACGCTAGTCGTCCCTAATTTTGAAGTGAAGGTAACTAGCTAATCAACTCCTCCCACCGACAATTCTTAGTTTGTTTGTAGTTAAGCACAAAGCTACACAATGGGCTATCTGTGTTCTGCCCACCACGGGTATCGAAACTTGGTTTCTAGCGTTGTAAGTCCGCAGACATACCGCTGTGCCACTGGGGGGCAACAACTCTTGGACTACAACTGTCAGATAGATTAGTTAGTTTTTGACCGTCACTCTTTTAACGCACCTATAGCCCCAGAACGCGGATCGTGAATTTCAGATCCACAGTCTGTCATGTTAATATCCACTAGGCCGTGCTTGGCTCTTACAACATGATAAATTTTAAACTTTTAATATTAACCAAATAATTTACTTTCAAATCGTGGGAACATTTAAAAACGAATTAACAAATTAAAAATATTAATAATGTGATATTTCATTTTCTTTGAAAATCGCTTTTGAAATCTTTTATTCAAGTGCTGGTAACAGGCCGTTATGTTATACTATACACAGGTAACTGAAAACTATTTTAACTCTTCTCTCTTTACATACACCCCATTGAAAATTACTTTCACAATCATCACCCAGAAGTTTAGAAAACAGGTGTAAGTATTTATGATAAATGTTACTTACAGTTTTACATATTAAAAAGTACTGGACGTGCGTAGAACGAACTGAAAGTGATCCAAAAGGCAATTCTGTTAGTTGTGTATTCACAAACAATAATTTATTTTTCATACACATTAAAGAAGTTGTCTTGTTTGTTTGTTTTGAATTTCGCGCAAAGCTACACGAGGGCTATCTGCGCTAGCCGTCCCTAATTTAGCAGTGTAAGACTAGAGGCAAGGCAATTAGTCATCACCACCCACCGCCAACTCTTGGGCTACTCTTTTACTAACGAATAGTGGGATTGACCGTCACTTTATAACGCCTCCACGGCTGAAAGGGCGAGCATGTTTGGTGTGACGGGGATTCGAGCGCCCTAACTACCTGGCCATGCCGGGCCTAAAGAACTTGTCATCAAGAGTTAACTAAAGTGATGAGTAATATTAGCGTTGAATAATTTATTTTTTTACTTTGGAGAGCAGTCACCTTCCCACAACTGTCTGCAGGTAGTGAAGGGTGATATAAATATAGGGCGTTGTGGGCTTAGGCACCCACATCTTGCTCTCCTAACTTATATTTTTTATGATTTTGTTTTCTTCAACATTAAGACTGATAGGCGGTGTATCCCCACCGCAATGTGGGTCCTACTTCCGTAGTCACCTCCAAAACCCAGGGCATATTTTATATCCCAAATTATAGCCTGTACCCTAGGGATCCTTTTAATTTATGCAGCGTCTTTAACACGTTGGCTGCCACATAATAAATTACGAAGAAATAAGATTAAACATTCGAAAGGTGCCGAAGAACAGTCATAGTGTCCCAAACCCGTGTGTCACAAGATAAATTGGGCTTTGAAACATAATTGTCTCTGACCCACCGATGTGTCACGCGGTCTATAGCTAAAAGTCGATTGTGACCCACTGGTGGAGTACATGGCAGCCACCTTGTTAATGTAATTTTTGTGTTGTTTGAGCCTGTTTTGTTAATTAATGTATACATATACACACACACGATATATATATATATATATATATATACACATACACACTAATAATACAATCTAATTATTCAACCCACAACCCCAGCTATAACTGCATACTATCTATCGTTACCAAGTAACTAGGCAATGAGAGAATGCTTTAGATTTGGATATGTTCCCAGGGGCATATCTAGGCATACACACGTACGCCCGTTTGTGACATTGGAAAGTCAAGGCATGATCAATTATCTTTGATATATAATCTTAACCTTATTATTTTCTCCCAAACAAATTTATAAAACCAAAAATCCAGTGATGAAAATGTAACCTTTTACAATACTTTACGTTGCTTGTATGGTTAACATTTTTATATTGAAATACGAAGAAACGGTCATCAGAATGCGCCATTTCAAGTATAAAATTTTTAAATTTCCAGGGAGGAGTTCCCCGAACCGCACCAGCAAGAGGGGGAGAGCACCCTCTCCCCCTCACCTTGCGTAATTCAAACTTGTTTCTAGCTACGCCCCTGGCTCCTAATAACTGTTTTTTTTTGTTTTTTTTTGCCAGAAACTAATCTTCGAGTTTTAACTCATTTAAAACTCAGAAAGGATTGGTGTTTCACTAAAATGTGTGCCCAAGTGGGGCAGCGGTAAGTTGATGGACAGAGCACAGTTTGTTCATTGTGCTAAATCAAACACTAAAAAAGTTGATAATATTCAACACAAGTGAGAAACTGGGCGTAAGAAAGTATTTAAATACTGTTGGAGTATTATTATTATAAATATGTACACAGCGAGAATGCTACATTTGAAAAGTACTAACCAGTACCT
>NW_013666069.1:186823-194124 GCF_000517525.1 Limulus polyphemus | reverse complement strand
ATTTGGTGTGACGGGGATTCGAACCCGCGACCCTCAGATTGCGAGTCGAGTGCCTTAACCACCTGGCCATGCCGGGCCCTGAAAAGGTATGAAGAAGCAGCTTAGTTGGCCATTTTATATAGCTAGCATGTTTTAATCTTAACGGTGTATATTTGATTTATGGTTTTATCGAATGAATTGTTGGTGCTTAAAAAGCTGTTCTACCATCTTTTTATTAGCTCTGAATATCTACGTTGCAAACTACATTACTTTACATCACTCGTTTATGTAAAATGTATTTTGTTACATTGAACACGTTCATTATGAACACCAGAATTGGCTGTCAACAGAGTATTACCTTCACGGATGACAGCAAAAGATCAACCCAACAACAACAATTGTATATACATAAAATCAACTGTAAACATGCTAAGGATGCTTGTGTATAAAATGAGAAAGCTCAATAATAACAGCGAAGATTGGTAAACTAAAACACACACATGTATAACATTTTAAAGTTCTCATAATTCTTTGTTAAATAACTTATACACGAATTTGTTGTTTTTTTCCGCTGACTCATCAAGTTAAATCCAAAAATGTCAGTCATTATGCATACCATACAGTTAGTATGTGTCACATTACCCTTGTTATCTGAGCATCATACAATATAATCATCATCATGTGTCATCTACTCGAAGCAGGTTCACTGTCATGGAGAGCCACTGTTCTCTTCTTTCCGCCATTTTAACGCAGTTACTTATATGATGTTCCCATCCAATCGTTGATGTTATCCATCTACATATTTCTCGGTCTGCCTCTTCCTCTTTTCCCATTCATTTTTCCTTCTTGCAATAGTCTTTGTATTCCATTTCTTCTAATTCTGTGTCCAAAGTACTCACGTTTGCTTTTCTTGATAATAGTGTTCTTTTAGTTTCATCATTTCTAACACTTGTTCATTTGTCTTATCTGATACACTTAGAGTTAATAGTGTTGTGTCATCTGGATATCTTAGGTTGTTGATGTTAATTCCATCGATTACTACCCCCTTTGTATATTCTATTTCTCTAAATATTTTTCTGTGTATATGTTGAACAAATTAGATGATAATACACATCCTTGTCTTACACCTTTCTTGATCTTAAACTCTGGCGTTACTCCCTGTTCTGTTCTTACTACTGCTGCTTGTTCCTAATAATCTTGAGATCTTTCTAATCAGTTCCTATCTCTCATAAGCATTCTATCATCTTCAAGTGTTTTACCCTATCAAAAGCCTTTGTGCAATCCATGAAGCATATACATTTTGTTGTACCTCTATGACACGTTCACAGATTGTTCTCAGATTAAAAATACCTTCCCTTGTGCCACATCCTGGTCTGAACCCACTCTATAAGTTGCTTACTTCTTGGTCTATTTTAGTTGCTATTCGTTACTGTATTACTTTCAAGAGTAGTTTGGTGATATGACTCATTAAAGTGATTGTTCTGATGTCTGTACAGTTCTGTGTTTTGGGTTCTTTTGGTAGTGGAACAAATATATAGATAAATCGACACAATAATGATACTTTCTGACGATGAAACGGTAAATATTTTTTCTAGTAGCTCTGCACTACCAAATACACATTTTATTAATGTCAGGCTTGCAAGGAAAGGACCGTCCTCTTTCACTCGAGTTGTCATTGGCAACTAACTACTATTGTTAAACTAGAGGAATGTTGTTATACAGATCACCAAATAGGTACGGTTATAAATACTTAATCAGGTAAAACCTGAATATATTTCCAGTGACGTTGAAATGAATCGATTTACTTTCTCTGAAAATTCCCACACGAATCACAGTGATTTCTGTGATGTAACTAATACCGTTTACAACGCAGCTGCGAGATTAAATTTGTACACGCAGCTGCTTGTGTTCTTTACCTAAGATAAACAAAAAAATCGAATACACTTGCTATGGAAAACAAAACATATAAAACTAGATTTCCGCAGACTTACGAATAAATTTTCTGTATATTAGTTAATACAATATTTACAAAATGGCAAAGAAAGATGACGATCAGCTACCTTCGAAAGTAACTTAATAAACTGTACGTCTACACACGTATCTATACAAGTAAATATGTAGGTGTATGTACTTCGCTACATGGCCCATACGTTGTCTTGGTTGTTGTTTCTACAAATTGTATTTTATATACATTAGTACTTCGGTAAGGCAAGGCAAAGTCAAGCACGTTATACAATTGTATAACATTCGCCTCTTGTAAACATGAAATATGTAAGAAATTCTTTTAAATTCAGATCTTCTCATACGTACGGTATTATTTAATTAAAAATAAATACATAAATACTTTGTTTGAAGTTAAGCACAAAGCTACACAATGGGCTATCTGGGCTCTGCCCACCACGGGTATCGAAACCCGGTTTCTAACGTTTTAAGTCCACAGACATACCGCTGTTCCACTGGGGGGCTAAATATTTTCTTCTATTTCAACTTATATAATTCTTTGTTCAATAAAGAAGGCGCATTATATTATCTATTTATTGTTACTTTCATCAACGATATTGGCTGTACTATTCAGTATATCGAATGCCATTATTTCATACTTTTATCATAGATTATTTTACATTGTTAGCTAAATATAACTAATCCAAATCCCTTGAGCTAGCTGAACCTCGAGTGATATTATTGGCGGCCGAACATAACGGTAACAGCAAGGGTACCCAACTGACGAAACAATTTGGTGGCCGAACATAACGGTAACAGCAAGGGTACCCAACTGACGAAACAATTCATTCTAATCTTTATAAATAGAAACGTAAGGAAAGTATAATTAATTAGCTATAACTAATTAGTCCGGTTCATTTGCAGTTTCGCTCTAATATCATACAATGTTCTGATCAGAAGTTAATAGGTGTTAATAACCAGTGAAGTTTTAGAACACTACCATAACGTATTACTATGGAGAAGGAGAAGTGTTGAGGTCAAACCGAATAGTTTATTAGGCCTTTTTAAATACCTAAATGAGCATGTGAGTAGTAATGATCACAAGTTAAAGCAATAAATTCAAAGTAGCTTAAACTCAAAGGTTTGAGGAAAATAAAAAAAAAATGTAACATTAACAAAACATGCAATTTGTTTTAAATACTTCTCGTTCATAGTACATACATGTATATACATTACTCATTAAAACATCTGGATGGTCCTTATACCCCAGGGTAATCCGTATTATACTGAGGGATGGGGAGTATAAAATTTACCCTGGTTTTGGAGGTGTCTGCTAGAAATAGTTTGTTGTTATTTTTTTCTCAAAAAAAAAGAAGAAAGTTTCATGAAAAATAATTTAAGTTTTCAGCTACTGAGTTTTGAAATAAAACGCAATATTCCATAGTCGATCGTGATCAATCTGACATAGCAGTTCCCAAAGTAACAAACTTCTGTCACATACGTGGACGTCGGCTTCCAAGAACACATTTAAACAGACTAAAAGCATCAAAGTCCATTGAATCTGCATCAGGGAACTTGACAGATATGAGGTCGAAGCAGTTCCCAAAGTAACAAACTTCTGTCACATACGTGGACGTCGGCTTCCAAGAACACATTTAAACAGACTAAAAGCATCAAAGTCCATTGAATCTGCATCAGGGAACTTGACAGATATGAGGTCGAAGCAGTTCCCAAAGTAACAAACTTCTGTCACATACGTGGACGTCGGCTTCCAAGAACACATTTAAACAGACTAAAAGCATCAAAGTCCATTGAATCTGCATCAGGGAACTTGACAGGTATGAGGTCGAACGAGGATTTCTGTAACTGAACTTCCTTCGGTCATCTTCCTCGTGACAGCAGACGTTATTTTCGAGGTGTGGCTAGAATCTTGTGAACTTTGGGCTCGTGAGCATTCGTCAGTTTCAAATCTTGATTTATTATCTTTTAATAGTACCAACATCTAGATATATATGCTCAGCCTCATCGCAGTGTTGTTGTTTTGTTTTTGTTATGGGAGGGAAATCGGAAAATTCTCTTTCGTAAGCTTAGCAGATGAAGATTTTTCTCCGGATTGGTTCGAGGTTTGGTTTTGAGTGGCACTTCTGCTTGTAACGTTTTAATTGAGAGTGTATTACTGATTACATGGAAACACGTTTAATGGTTATGTCCTCGAAATGTCATGCACTCGATCAAAATTTACAGCACCAAAACATGTTGAAAGTTTAAAGAAGAAAGTTAGAGTAACAGTTTATATTTCGTGTGCTTGTTGAGCACGAAGCTGCGCATTGGGCTATCTATGCTGGACCCGTCACAGAGATCGAACCTCGTTATAAACCCTCAAGCTTACCACTGAGCCATGAGGGGGACAATGGTTTGTTTTGATTGAATTTCGCGCAAAGCTAAACGAGGGCTATCTCCATTAGCCGTCCCTAATTTAGCAGTGAAAGAAAAGAGGGAAGGAAGCTAGTCATCTTCACCCACCATCAACTCTTGAGCTACTCTTTTACCAACTTACTCTTTGACCATCATATTATAACACTCCCACGGCTGAAAGGGGATTCGAGCTCCTGACCTTCAGATTGCGAGTCGAGCGCCCTAACCACCTGCAACATACCAAAGTAAAAACAATATGTGTGATATTTTGTGTTGAGTAACAACTAGCTAGCACATACCTCAGTAATATGTGCTAATCACTTGTTCGTGGACGCGGAATGACCTAATGGTTAGTGCGTTCGATTCGCAATCTGCGAGTAGCAGGATCGAAACCTGTAGCCAAACATGTTCGCTTTTTTCGGTCGTAAGGGCGTTATAATGTGACGGTCAGTCCCACTATTCGTTGGTAGAAGAGTAGTTCAAGAGTTGGCGGTGGGTAATGTCGCCTTTTTTCTAGTCTATCACTTCAAAATTAGGGACGGCTAGAGCAGATAGCACTCGAGTAGATTTGCGCGAATTTCAACAAACGAAGAAACGTTTTTGAAATTACAAATTCTATTATTGCGTGATAAATGATTGACTGTTTGAAGTTAAGCACAAAGCTACACAATGGGCTATCTGTGCTCTGCCCACCACGGGTATCGAAACCCGGTTTCTAGCGTTGTAAGCCCGCAGACATACCGCTGTGCCACTGGAGGGCTGCATGATGAATCCTTAAGAAGTAGGGGATCTAAACCCAAACTAGGATAAACCACCCCACAAGTTTCGTTATTTAATGTTCCCCTTGGACATCCCATTTACGTTTCTTTGTTATATGAACCAACTAAAAAATTAAATACAAAGCTGTGCTACTTTTATCCGTTTAAGTCATACATTTCACACCGAACAATGCATGAACCGAAAATGTAACTTACGTAAAATACAGTACGTAAGCATAAATTAATGTATGTTTGTTTATACAAAGAGTTCTCCACTGGATCGGCAGTTTCAGGGTTTTATAACGCTAAATTCCGGGTTCAATCCCGCGGCAGAAATAGCGCGGATAACTCACTATGAAAGCTAAAACAAACACAGCAAAAAAGAAAATGTATTTTTTGCATCAAAACTATCTCCTTTTTTAGCATGCGATGATTAAATGTGTTGGTTTCATTTGTCTTTTTTAATGAAAAATACACACACACACATATATATATATATATATATATAACTTTACAAATACAACAAACACACTGGTTTCACAAAAGAAAATTTGAGCAAAACTATACGAACGGATATGTGTGTTCTGTCTACCGTGAAGAATCAAAGCCCGGATTTTAGCGTTGTAATTCCGGAAATCTTTTACTTTATATCAATCTCGCAGCTTTATTAACCGCTTTGATAAAAAAACAAAAATGTGTTAGGTCCATATTGCTCAAATAGACTTACAACGCTAGAAACCGGGTTTCGATACCCGTGGTGGGCAGAGCACAGATGACCCATTGTATAGCTTTGTGCTTAACTTCAAACAAACATATTTTAAGGATAAACTTAATGATATATTGGAATGAAACGTCTAAGGATAAATTTAATGATATATTGGAATGAAACGTCTAAGGATAAATTTAATGATATATTGGAATTAAAGTCTTACAGTCCGCATGTGCAGTAAATAATAAATACACTTGGCATTAAACTACTAGCACTAGTTCAAACATACAGACGGCAAGAGATTGCTGTTTAGTTTGCTCATGTGATTCACTAACAATACAATGTTTTAATATTTTAAACCTCAGTCACAACGTATATGCAATACTTGGTTAAGTGGCCAAGGTTTAGGCATAGTTTTCCCTAATCTAGAACTACTGACCAAAAGATGCGAGGGCAACCGGTCAGCTGCACCCGTCGACTGCAAATATGAGAAGCCATTCACAGTTACTTGCGTGAATAATAGCTGTGTTAGGCTAGTGAAAAACTGTAAAAATAGGTGTAGGTCATACGTAGTAAGGATGAATTATCATCGAAAGTATGGCTAGAACGGGGTCATACTTTTTGCACAAATCATTTCTGTCAAGCGTATTAAACGACATAATATTTTTGGATCCAACACTTAAGATATTTAGATATTAGGATCACATTCGGCGTTCATTTATTAATCATGGCATGACCAACGAATTCGAAGAAATTCCAAGTGTTCCACACGCTCAATGACAAGGAATTTCGAATATCCACATAATATGAAACTTTCAACCACGATCTGTTCCTTTCCAGAGACAAGGCCTCGATGTCCACTTAAGCTTCAATACAATATTCGCGTTTTCGATTGTGACTAACCCGGGAATACTTAAGGAATGCGTGGGAGGTATAACGACTCATAACAAGATAGAACACGCCTACCAAACAATTTCCAAACACTGCCTCGTGTCATTATCAGATTTAACAGAATCAGTACAGCTATCCACCAGAAAAATGTATCTACATTTCAAAGGTATGTGTTTCATTACAGAAGAGCAAACAAGCAAGTATACGAAACATTTTAGTTTCCTCTTTTGTACCGTATTGAACTTCCAAGCCTATCTCGTGTCGAAATTCCGCACGCTCTGCATACAATACGAAAGTAATCCGAAAGTCACCCGCGTCACAGACTTAATAGGTAAATTTGTACACGAAATACGTGTATGTTTTATTACAAGACTTTCATTCAGGGTACGAATACAAATTTTAGTATTCAGAGTAACGGGGTCTTTTTTTTTTTATACGTTCCATGTAAATTATGCAACATATTAACAACTTGTTGAACCAACACTTAGGGTAGAACTACTATCCTGTGCAATTATCCTTAACCCTAAAACCACTGACTAGTTTTTGTACCTCTGTGGTGTATATATATATATATATATATATATATATATATATATACTTCGTTCTTC
>NW_013666069.1:149073-185823 GCF_000517525.1 Limulus polyphemus | reverse complement strand
ATATATATATACGTTTCTCCCTGTTGACAACAATTTAGTGTAAAAAATACAAACAACAATAACAAAACTGGGTGAAATCACTAATTTTCTATATAAATACACAGGAAGCCCTAGCGGTAATTAATGGGATTAACTGATATGCTTGTTTATAGTTAAGCACAAAATTAAACACTGGGCTATCTGTGCTCTGCCCATCACGGGTATCGTAACCCAATTTTAGCGTTATAAGCTTTTAGACGTGTAGCTGTGCCACTGGGGCAGGGAGTTAACTGAAATATAGATAGTACTTTTATTAACCTCGCCCTCGAATGGGGGGGGGGGGCGAGGATATTGCAACCGGGTCCGTGTGTGTGAGTGTATCTGTCTGTGTTTCCGCTCGCGTATCTCGAAAATTAATAGACCGATGTACATGAAAATTTTACACAAGATGGAAAGTCGGTATGAGACAATACTCCCCAAATTTGGTCCGGATCACTCATATTGGGTAGATACGGCATTTTCGTGGTTTGGGGTTAATAACTTTGTTAATAACTTTCACTGGCACATTAAGGTTGATACTCCTCATCACACTATATAATTTTCTGAGTTTTCGAAGGTGATATTTGACGTTACCTAATATTAACGCATGCAATCTCGAAACGGGGCGAAGTTATGCAATGTCTCTGATTGCTCTTGTTTGCATTGTGTTATTAGGGACCTCCTGTAACCAACACAGTCATGGACCACAATTTGGTACCAAAGTCTTTCAAAAATACGTGTTTAAAAAGCTGATAGGGTCGGTAATTTTCTAGGGTTAACAAACAAAATGTATAACAAAAATCTTTCACATATCCTACACTGTTTAAAACGTATGAAAACAAAGTGTTAATTTGTATAGTAGGTTTTTTTTTCACAAAGGTAAATATTACCACCAACATGCTTGCAAGTACAAAATATAAAATTAACAAAAACGTTTTTGAAAAGTGTTAAGTTGTGAAAGTGAAAACAATGCCCTTCGAAGCATTCTGAAATATTACCTTTCACTTATTCCTGGTTTGTTTGTTTTTCTGGTTGTTTGAAGGTTTTGTGTTTAAATCGCAAAGTTACACAATGAGCTATTTGCGCTGTACTCATCGCAAAGGTCGAGCCCATAACTTTAGCGTTTATAAGCCCTCAAGTTTATCGCTTTATTTTTAATACGTATTATAAATTTATAAATTAGGCAAACAAAACAAAACTACAAAAAATAAATAAAAAACGGCCGTATAAAGATATAACTTAAATAGTTTCTCCAAAGTTCGGCCCCCACAGCGGCATGTCTGCGGACTTGCAACGCTAGAAACCAGGTTTCTAATATAAAAATAGTTATGTCGTGAACGCCTTATCTAAGCTAGCAAAGCGCGATTCAAATATGGTTTATACTTGTCATAAGAAAAGTATTAGGCTTATTATAACTTAACACTACATTTTTGGTGGGCAGAACACAGATACACCATTGTGTAGCTTTGTGCTTAACTTGAAACAAACTAAAACAAAGTCCGATGAAGGGAGATTACTATCTTATTCTTTAATATGACGTTAAATAATATCTCGAAAATTACGGCAAAATTAATTTAAAACTAGCTTTCAGTTATCTTCAAACTCTAAACTTTTACAAATGATTTACCGATTATAATAGGCTTTACTAGTAGAAAAAACACAGACGGGTATCTTATATATAGTTCTCTAACTTTGGCAAATACACAGAATGTTTCGTTTAAGGCCCGTGTCGTTCATTGTTAGGTTTTTATCACGTATAAATTTAAATAAAGTTGTCTTTTAGTCTAAGCCATAAATACAACGAGAGTATAGAAAGGGCACATTTTGTTTGTTTGTTGAAGTTCCCGCAAAGCTACTCGACGACTATCAGTGCTAGCCAACCCTAATGTTGAAGTGATAAACTGGAGAGAAGGCAGCTACTTAACACCGCCCACTGCCAACTTTTGGGCTTATCTCGTCAGAACGAACAGTGGGATTTGACCGTCACTCTTATAATGCACCAATAACCCCAAAGTGCGAAGCACGATTTATTGATATTTTTTGGAAGTAACAAGTCGAGAACCGTAAATCTTCTGAGCCGCAATTTGGCACGCTAACCATGATGCCGAATATATATGTGTGTGTGTACGTTCAAAAAACTAAAATATACAAGGTAAGAAACCACTTTAAAAAACGTAAATAAACCAATATTAGTTAAAACATAAATAACAAAAGTATCTGGGCTTAATGTCCCATGTACAACTGAGAAAAAATAAGAATAATAAATCATAAAGGTAACAATTACACAACCAAAAAATCATGTGGCAAACATAAACCCTAACTCAGTAATGGACGTCCAGTGAAACGAATAACAACGTTTAACTAAGCACGATGCAACGTGCAGAATATATGTCCCAAAAACAAAACTCTGTGACGTCAGACGTAACAACACACACACGTAAACTAACCAGCGGCAAACAGAATGAACGCTGATGTACATAAAGCACATACGTCCATACAACATAAACAATCGCTAGAGAAGTGATGAACTTCTAAACTCGGAGCCACAAAACTTACACCATTATAGTTATCGTACGTAAACCTACCGGTTTCTAAACTTTTTAAACTGAACTATGAAACTTCACACAATTGAAAAAATGAAAGTTTCTGGTAATGTGTAATTTTCTTTATCTACTTACACAGAAATTCAAGCACGTAGAAGATATAGAATCATAGTTCTCTATAGAAATGCATGCTTATTTTACAATGTTCTTAGTTAAATGTAGTTTTCAATGATTTCTACAAAAATTTCATTTACTGTACTATTACTGAGGTGAATTATAAATATATTTACAAATGCACCATAGTTCGCCCATTGTGGCACTAAAAACAATTACATAAAAAATGTTGCACGCCAACACATTGGTTATTTATTCGAAAAGTTTAATGTTTAAGTTATTTTTATCTTTATCGTTACAAACTTACAGGGATTTTTTTAAACCTTTTTTTATGTATTACACAGTTTCAAACTATCGTGTGACTTTGTACGAGTTCTATGCCACAGCCTTCATAACTCACCTAAAAACAACAGGAAATAATAGGTAGGTTGAGTCGAAACACCTGTTCGAAAAACACGACTTGTCGATCTGGTTTTATCAATATATTCGGTTATACGTATGGTAATATTTGCTAACACCTGCATATAACAGTTTCTCCAAAATGTGATTCACTGTTATTGGTTGATATTAACCACCTATGCACATAAACAAATACTAACTCCATATATATATATACCCTATTCGCACCGTTAAATGAGGATGTCATCGTTTTAGGGAAGTATTTTCATGCGGGACATGTCAACTTGGATTATGAAAAGTCCTACCTGATAATGTAAATTATAAGAAGACATTCCATGGTTGCAGCTGGCGCCCAGTGAGTTCACCGCGGCGCCGTTAGCTACTTGGGAAAAATTTCGGTGTGCAGTATCGGTCGTGACCACGTTATCGTAAGGGAACATCTTCACGTGAACATGGACATATGGACGTCGTGACGCACTAAAAGGATACTTGACCTGTTAGAGCTCTCATCTAACGAAGTTTGACTACGAAACAATGTAATGCCCTAAACACGTCGGGGATGGGCTACCGGAGCAGGCAGGACGCCCTAGCTTTAAACACGGATTGTTCCATTTGCGTTTCCAAGGGGGGTAAAGCCTACTCAAGCGCATTCACTGTGCTGTACAAAGAATTAAGCCTGAAAGCGCGTGCCACATGCACCTTGCTATTGGCAAAACGCTCGTTCATACAACCCACGCTTTCTCTCTCTCTCTGCCGTTGGAAACCGTGCTTTCCAAGTACTACAACCCCTACCAGTTCATTCACTGCTGTATGATTTTTTTTTTATTTCAAGTAACTGTCGGAAAACTTACTACAAGTTTCTTCCTCATTTGGAACTTAGTGTTTACCCTGGCAGTGATGGTGTTAAGATTCTCCTGTTTTGTTTTTATCCTAAAGAAACTTCCGTTTGTCATTGAAACAACCTCAGTTCAAACGCGCAGACTTCGTTTTTTTTTGTTTTTTTTAAATAAAAGCTTGTTCAAGTAACTGCTGAATCATTCCTGTTTCTGAGTTCATCAATGGAAATGTGAAAAAAAAATCGATTTCAATTACAATAGATTGTCGCGAAAAATCAATCCTACAAAAATGTTAACTGTTTATATTTTGAAAAGAAGAAATATAAACATTAAAAGGTGTAAACAATACATAAAGTATACGTGTTTGGTATACAGTTGTCTTATATTCATCTACGTTTTGTATGCAACACTTTGAGTAGATTCAATTGTCAATGCTTATAATCGTATTTTTAAAGAATTTAGCATCTTGACTAAAATGTTTTTCTTTGAACCTAATTCTTTATCATCTGTCAACTGTATGTAGCAGAAGTGGCAACCAATTAAGCCACGAGTGTCCAGGTAAGGTTTGAAATCAAAGTGAGGCAGTAGTTTAAAACTAATATACCGACGTTGAAATAACGTTGTATTGTATACAAAACTTATACATAGAAAATGAACTGTTTTATCAGAAATATTTCTAAAACTACATGATCGTATTTCGACCCAATTGCACCACAATAGATGACACAGAGAACGAGATTAAATAACCTGGCACACGTGGTTTTCCTACCCTTAAAATCCTCCTTTTTTTTGTTTTTGATACTGTCTATATGAATAAACATTCATTTTTAATAAGGAAATTTGCTTCTTGTTCAGTGTGTGCTCCATTCCTCTCATGCAATTTGCAGTATCAGTACTTTTACAAAGAAAAAAAAGGAAAATTATAATATCAGATTCAATTTTGTAAAGACGTGATTAACATGAATAAATAATAAGCACTGAAGCAACCTGAAAAACAAAACAAAAACCTATTTCAAAAATCGTTTTGTTATAAAAAAAAAGGCAATATAAGTTCTACCGAGCAGAAAAAATAAATAAAACTAGCTTAGCAACTAAAAGATAGGTATGTGTATAAGAGTGTGTAATATATCTTGAAGGGTTTTGCTTACACTTAATAAAACGTAAGCCCAAACTAGAGTAGACGTACTTGCGCAGGGTCCCCGAAAGTCTTATGTTTCAAGAGTTAATAAAGTCAAAATTAAGACTAACAAATTCATGGCATGCGCATGTTTTACTGACGTCACGACAATACAAATTGCAACGCTAAGGGTCCCCATATGTGACACCATTTTAGTGTCTACTGACTGACTAACAGAACAACACTACCGTACAGTGGTGCGAGTGGTTAAAACAGGTGACTCTTCCAGGCAGCTTTCGGCCTCTTTTCGGGGAAATAAACAACCTGAAATAATGTATAAGAGAACATGCTTTGGCAATAGAAGGAAGCATTATTCTTTTGTGCATGTTAATTAAATATATAGTATACATACGTTCGCTTCAACAATACCAAGATGTACTTTACTTCCACTATTTTGAAAGAGAGCGTCACTAATTTATCATGCAACCACTGACAAAATTTTTATTTTAACCGAACTGATAAATTACTTTTAAGTTCACAAATGAAGTGCAATAGTGTTCTCATATCAGCATTTGAAAAATCATTACCAAACCTCTGTAAATTTTAATATTAAAACGATGTATTATTGGATTGGTCATTTGCGGAACGAAAACACGAGTTATGAAGTTCATTCTGAACTTATCAAAACATACTCTGCCTTATTTGTTTTTTACGGACATCAGTTAAGATGATGATACACATGGTCTTCCGTGGGTGGGGGGTACTTGCCCCCCCCGGGAAAATCACAATTATTTCTTTATTTATTCGGCATATGTATATCAATTTTTTATTCAATTCACAATTTCACACCACTTTGACCCCCCCCCCCCCTGGATGACGGATGCCCATGACGATACACGTATTATTTGTATGTAACTCGCGCTTAAAATATGGCAATATTCAAAGGTGAATAGAATGTAAATGAATAACTTTTACCGTGTTAACAAAACGCAAAGTTATTTCTTATTGGAGCGTAGATTAACGTAATACTTTTCTAAGTTGTTTTGGAGGTATCAAAAACTTGCTTCTTGTTCTAATTGCCTTTAGTGAAAGTAGTTTGCTCGTTTGTTCCTGATATTCGCGCAAAATAACACAAAGGCTATCTGCACTAGCTGTCCCTACTTATGAACCTACAGACTAGAAGGAAAGCAGCTAGTCAACAACATCCACCACCATCTGTTGGGCTTCTCCAATCGAATATTGGCATTTTACAGTCACTCTTATTACGCACCCATGGCCACAAAGGACGGAGTACAATTTTCCAGCAACGGGACGCGAGCCATGGATCGTCAGATTCATAGTCCGGTATGCTTACCACCAGGCTATATCCTTCCCATTCCAGTAACTTAAACAACTGACTTTAATTATGACAATTTTAGGATCTAAAACTGGTAATCGCATAATGCTAGGACTGTTGATAAAGTTCATAGGGTTTATGTACATTTACAAATTTTGTTTGTATTCGCTCGCTTTTTTTCAAATACGGGCTCGTACACATAACTACATTTCCTGATCAAATAAATATATATTTTTACTCAAACACAGAGTCGAAAATTTATACAACAGCTAATTTACACGCAACTCCTTGAATTTGTAATTACATTATATTTATGTAGAGCAACATAAAGTATACATAAAGAATGAATTCCTTTTCAACAAAACATTTGGAATCACGAATGTAAAATCTCCATTTTCATTCTCGGTAAAGGTTTGTTAAAAAAAAAAAATGTTCGCTTATCTATTACATATACCATGCTTATTGACAAACTAAAATATTATACGTTGTTTTGAGGTGTTACGTAACAGAGGTAACATTTGTATGTAACAGTCCTGTATCAATCAAATAAAGCGACATATTATGTGTGGTTATCCTACCAAAACGTTAAAGCCAAAATTCTGTCTGCACAACAATAAAAACAGATAAAAGTACAAATATTTTTGCTCGAACTGAATCATTCATGATTGAAAAGCAAATCATAAGCTATATAATAACACAAGTGTAACATTTCAGCATTTTAAGAATAGCCCAAACGGGACTTATTTACGTATAAAGGAATTTAGTTCAAAATTTGTATTATTTTGAGAATAAACGAGCAGAGGGTATTTCACTTGGCATTCGTAGAATCTCATTCTTTCATACCATACTCGGATATATTGCTAAATTAATCCAAACTTTCCAGGCTTCATGTACTGTTTGTTTGTTTGTAAATAAAGCACAAAACTACACAATGGGCAATCTGTGCTCTGCCAACCACGGATATCGAAACCCGGATTCTAGCATTGCAAGTCCGCAGATATACCGCTGTGCCACTGGGGGACGGCTTCATGTAGCTCTCAGGAAAGTTTAGTTTGTTTGAATTTCGCGCAAAGCTACACGAGGGTTATCTGCGCTAGCCGTCCCTAATTTAACAGTGAAATACTATAGGGAAGGCAGCTAGTCATCACCACCCACCGCCAACTCTTTTACCAGCGAATAGTGGGATTGGCCGTACCATTATAACGCCCCCACGGTTGAAAGGGGGATTCAAACTCGCGACCTTCAGATTGTGAGTCGAGCGCCCTAACCACCTGGCCATCTCTTTCACTGCTCTGAGCATATAAATGTCACCCTCTAGAGCACTACCAGTGGAGTTTCCAGTTTTGTACTATCATGAAGAAACGAACGGTAATCCCCTTCAAGTTTTCACCAGTTTACCAGTTCAACTTTCAGATGAATAATGAAATATTGAAACATGTATCTTTGTTTTTATTATTATTACGTACTTAAAATGCAACCTGAAACTGAGAGAGTTGTTTTTCTGTAAAAGTAGCCATTAAAAAAAAAAGTTAGCAGAGCAGGGATCGAACCCCGAACTAATTAAATTCGTCATCACATACACACTACTAAGACTATTACAGCTGATCATATGTGGACAATACGCTAAGAGCCTTCAAACTTCCCAATCTAATTAAATTCGTCATCACATACACACTACTAAGACTATTACAGCTGAACATATGTGGACAATATGCTAAGAGCCTTCAAACTGAACACCAAATATATAAAACAAGAATTCCTTCTGATCATTACAAAGGACTATTTCTAAAATAGCTCAGTGTTTACCATCTAGTTTTATAACTCGATAATAGATGGCACTGCGTTAATAATGGTATTCCGCTCAAACCTCTATCACAGCATTGAAAGCAATCCAACAAATCCATGTCAAGAATGTGTTAAGATATTTTATTCGAATTTTAAAAGTCAAATGTCTGTAATAAATATATGATTAGTTAATCACGACTGCCATCCCTACATCATTTTACATTTACAAACTGGTCTTTATTAATTGTTTTATGATTTTTTTTCCCCTGACAAAAAGTAGTGTATTCCATGAATTTGTGTAATAAAATTTAATATCGTGTATATATATATATATATATATATATTGATTTATTTGTACTGCTTCATACATACTATAGAATTTGGCTCCCTAAAGACACTGATTGTATAGTGTACAATGCATTGAGTATTCTACATGTTAGTCATCCATCTATTATTGACTGGTAATTCCTGTTTCATTCTGTATTTAAGATTTATTAAAAAAAAACAATCAGATTTCTGTTAAAAAGCTAACTTCAAAGGATAATGATAACATCGTTTACACAGTAAATTACACTAGAATTATATATATTTTAATTACTATGAGTTATTACGACTAAGCGATGACATCATGCATTGTCCAGAAACGGAGTAAATTTAGGTTTAAATTGGCGTTCGTGATAAAGTAGTAGAGTTATCTCGACTAAAACAAGAAGAAGAAAGATGAACAATTTGGTGGGTTGGTCACATTCTGGTTTGCTATCTTGGCGAAGGTTTCTGGCCTTGTTTTAGGACTTGTTGGGAAGAGAAATAAATGAAAGTGAGTAGCAATCATTTTTTAAAGTAAAACTCTCTGTCAATGTTGATTCATTAGCGTGTATATTTGTATTATGCCCAGTGAGTTCCTCGGCCATCCCTACATATAAAGTATTCCTACTGTATGAAATTTTTTTGTGTTTATCCTATTAGTTGAAGTTTTAGGTTAAAATGATTATTTCAGTCGATTAGTAGAACTTTAACTAGACGAAGTATCTTCAATAGTACTGTACCAAAAAGAATGCAAACAAGAATATAGGGATGATACAGCTATACATATATCTTCTCTCCAAGACTTTCAATACTAAAATTTAATGTTACAGTGTAAAATGTATACTTGTCTTTAATATTACTGCAGTTGGAAGTTATATGTTTCTGGCTGTTGGTATGCAGTTTGTCAGGGTAGGCATCAATGTAGCGTAACTAAGAGCCTAGTCACGTACAAGGAAAACCAAGTTGAATCAAAACATGTCATGATTATTACACTCTCGCTACAACGTCGGTCTAATTGACCGATCTCGTAACAATTTTGTACTCGTACATCATTTTACACTTACAAAAATTGTTATTGCTTGTTATTATTACATTTAACATATCCTTTAGTATAACTTCGTACAACTTTTAGACATACAGAGGATTTTTTTATTCGTCCTGTAAAAAAAAAAGTTACAAAATGAGATAAGCCCTTTCCAAACTAATATTTCATTTTTATTTTTTTTATCAAAATAAAGTATTGAAAGAGATGGACTTCATTCGGAGTCTACTGGTATTTACACAATCTAGAAAATGCAGTTATATATTCCAGCATTAATAAAATGCTGTCCGTTTATGTTTTATAGCAACCTTTGAAGTGCCATCCATGTTCGGTAAAACTTGACGAATTGCTACAAATCCACTAGAGGCTTTCGTTGACATCTACTAACAATCACTCGTGTCTCGGAGGCTGATGTGTTAACAATAAAATATTATGTAATTGCTTGCATTGATCAGAAGTTATTGATAGTCACCTGTGTGACACACAACTTTGCTTCAAATGATATGGCATCCTTATATAACACACGATATCGGGTTCAAAACGTGGCGCTACCAAACACACTCAGCACTTTCAGATGTGGAGTCGTTATAAGAGTGACAATCAATCCTGCTGTGCGAGTAAAAATAGCCGCATCAAGTCATTTACCTCTGTTCTGCAGGGAAGGCTTTGCCTGAATCTGTGGGGTATTATCTTGCCGTTAGCCTGTTGCATGTATAAGGGTGGATAGGCAAACAAATTTAATTACATTTCGAAAAGAAAAAGCATGCACTTTGTTTCCCAAGTTTTAAGCTTATTTATCAACCGCGAATTTTATTGTTTTCGACAGAAGGTTGTGTTTGTTGTTAAGCGCAAAGTTACCCAATAGACTATTTGTGAACTGCACATCGTGAGTATTCAAAATCCGATTTTTAGCGTTATAAGCCCTCGGCCTTTCCGCTGAGCCGATGGGGGAGGGGGTCGACAGAAGGTAAATGTTACAAGTTTTAGACATAAGGTTCTTCAAATAAACGAGTATCTGTAATAATTTGTAAGCAACTGTGTTTTATGACTAATTGTGAAACTAAATTTGGCTCTTATTGAAAATCCTTTGGAGCTTATCCAGCCTTTCGGAAATCAGGTTAAATTGGAATAGATATGAGTAATGATCATATTTTCAAATCTGGATGCTAAGTACTAAAATACGTTTACCTTTATAGGATAAAGTTGTTTTTTTAATTTCATTTGGCCCCAGCCTAGTGGTTATTACATCGAGCTCAGTGGAGATTAGATTGTGGAGAAAAACCACCTCTGGAGAAGTCTATTTTGTTAAAGCTCCAGAAAAGTTCCTATTTTGTAATACTTTGTTTTTGAATGTGTGCGACCACATATGTGCCTCACTAGGGCAAGTGACGATCCAAGTTTTGTAGGTTCAGGTATGGGTTCCGATTTTACTTTTTTTTCGTTTTATTATTCTCATTTTTGAACATAACTAGTAAAAATATAACATCTTACTTCTCCAAAGTCCCAATATTCTCAAATTCTGAAATATAATGTAAGTTTATACTGAACTCTATATTCGCGAAATATTAATACCATTTGTAAAGTAGCTATATAATCTTTCTTCTGTACTTATTAAACTCCATTCGATTAGTTAGTCTTATGTTACAGTCAACCATCCTATCACTATTAGTTAATTTCATTCACGTCTTCAAAGAAACAAATACACAACCCGGAATTTAAATCTGAAGTCATGAGAACATCAAATGCTATTCAACTGATCCCTGACTTACAACGGGCCTTTCACGAAATTTTATTCAAAAATTTTACTAAAAGACAATGAAAAAAAATGTTGGTTTCGAAGTTAAAACACGTGTGTTAAGATATCATGTACAACCCTGGATCGTATATAAATTTTCAAGTTAAGGGCCCACAATCGATAGTTAACATCTGTATTATGATTTCTATTTGTAATATATAACAGTGGTTCCCAAACTCTTTTAGTCTGAGGCTCCCTTGATGTGAAAATGTTTGAGAATCCTCAACCTATAACTTTAGCATGGTGATTGAAAAACAGTGCTGTGGCCCATTTTTTTGGCGGCCCCCTCCCGGAAAAGCTTCACGGCCCCCAGGGAGGCGGCGGCTCCCACTTCGGGGAACCCTGATAAAGAACATACACAAGGAATCAGAAGTTCGAATAGGTAACGAATTTAATTAGAAAAGCTTAACCCTGTCATTATCAAGATATCGGTGTTTATGGTCTACATTTCCAGAAGAAAATCTTTATCATTAAAAACCCTGCTTTACATTCAATAATCCTAACTTCAATGAATATCTTGACGAGGCTTGTTACGCTGGCTTACTATCTTAAATTTTACGTGTAACACGACGAAGTTTTAACTTAAGTCTAGTGAAAAAAAAAAGTCCACTAAAGAACAAAGACTTGAAAGGATTATTCTGTGGTACAAGTCAATCATAATTTCGTGAATACACATTTCTATTTTCCAAATGCATTTGCCTGGATAAAGTAGGCTTGAAAATTAAACTTGGCATATTCTTTTAGTTAACACTACTAGTTTGTAACAGCGCTACTTTGTACGTTTCGTCATAAATAACGTATGTGTGAAACATTTGGAAATAATTATCAGAAAATTTCTTTTCTTGCCACAATGAAGTTAAGTGCTTTTTAACTATTATTATTATGTAAGATCACAGTGAATATATACTGGCAATGTTTTGAAGCCAGATATTGAATACTGAAACGATAAACACACACACACTGCTATAGCCTAAAGATTAATTACAATGTAAATAAAAATAATATCACACTTCGAATGTGTTTCCACAGCTAATTAATAGCGGTTTTTTGTTGTTTCTTTTATACTTTATAGAAGTAACTACCTCATCGCATATTTATTCGCAGCTACTTGGTATGATAAACTTTAAATTTACCATATATCTAAATCTTTATCCAGATGGCTCTTTCCCCAGGTAAAAAAAAAAAAAATCTTAAAGTGCAAATCCTTGTAACATCATTGCGTGACTATAAATGTATTTTATGACTTGGTTAATGAGAGATAACATCTGAAGTTAGAGTGAACCTAAGGCGTAATACTTCAGGTGTTGTTATAACAAGCATAAAATAACTCTGCAGGGTTCAAAGTATACATAATAATTCACAGAAGCCTCAGTGTACCGATTAGGCTCCCCCATCATCTCCAATTGCTTCTACAGCAACTCCAAGAGGGTCCATACCAGAAAACAAACCCCATTAGAACACCAGTCAGTGGAAACTGAGTATGTGTGCCACGTTTGGACCCGCTAGCTTTTAGGAGGGGGTTCTGAAGATTATTTCCAAGATGGCGTCCCCGGAATCTTGACAAGGACCATAAAAGCACACCCCAATGCTAGATTCGAGTTTGGACACTTAAAACCTACTCCTAGACCCTCTCCTACCTAAATCACGCCTGAGAGACCTTCGGGTATATTTGATACCCCTTGGAAAGGGGGGGGGTACAATGTATAGATAAAAACAACTCACGGACCCCCTCGAGTCCGCCTACTATGTTTAGTCCTGCTAACTCTCCAAAACTGTGGGAGTAGTTCACGAACAAACAAATAACACCGTGAATTAATACTGAGTGATGGATCCTTCCTTTGGCTAATACTTTTTAAAGTAAGGGTATAACCAAATACCGATGAAAATGAAACTATTGTCAAAATAAAATAATGGTGTACTTGAACTAATATCTCATTGAGGTTGAGTTGTTCTAAAGCAAAATTTCGCGATTTGTCCAATGGCGCTGGAATGAAATTTGAATTTTAAACTTGAACGACACCTTATGCAACACATTGGTTCAACGGGAAGTTTAAGAGAGCACTAAGATTTAGGAATATTTGGCCTGCATCTTGAACTAATGACTACAAAGGCAGCAAATCAGTAACACACACCGCCACAAGGGTTTTGTTCGGCTCTTCAACCCTAATAACGGAATTGATTGTCACTTTAATAACACGCCCACATTTGAATGTATGTGTTGTTCAGTGACATAAAGGCTCGAATCTTGAATCTTTCGATCCGGCATACTAATCACCAAGCCATACCCAGCTCAAAAGCTATATTACGTTTCGATTATTTTATTGAATTTCGCGCAAATCTATTCAAGGGCTATCTACGCTAGTCGTCCCTAATTTTGAAGCGATAGACTAGAGGGACGGCAACTAGTCAACAACACCCACCGCAAACTACTTGGCTATTCTTTATCAACGAACAGTGGGACTAACAGTCACGTTATAACGCTCCCCAAGGCTGAAGGGGGTCGAATACATTCGGGACAGGTTTCGTTCCCGCTTATCTCAGCTTGCGAGTCGAACGCCCTGACCATCATGCCACGCTAGACTTATTGGGCATGGTAGCAACACAAGTGTTTCAGTAGTTTTGGTTATATATCATATGTACTGTATAGAAGAAAATATTTCAGAAGTGAAGTTTACCTAAAATTAACGTAAAAATCACTTCAAATACAATGAATTGTTCTAGCATTAAACAAAATTACGGTTAATTCCACATAGGTGAATGTATCCATGTGGTGGTGTTTGTTGATTTTCGCGCAAAGTTACTCGAGGGCTATCTGCGCTAGTAGTCACTAATTTTGAAGTGACAGACAACAGGGAAGGCATCTAGTCAACGCCACCCACCGCCAACTCGTGGGTTATTCTAATCGAATAGTGTGATTTGATCCTCACTTTTATAACACACCAACAAACTGTTTCCAAAGTTCTAAAACCAAGTATGTGACCAAGTTTTAATCCTGGTTGAATAATCGTTGGGATAAACATGTAGGAGAACAATATTTTCTTTTTTAAATGTTTTATTGTAAAAAGTGCGAACACTGGAATAGTAATATAAAAAAGTTTTAGTGTAACTTTTGTGTAAGCTATCCATATTTTTGACGGACTTGAATACGTTTTAAATTTCACACACCATCTAACTAAGCCAAGAGGACCAGTACAACACAAATCACCCAAATCTCTAAACATTCAAGTCAACAACAACTTTCAACAAGCCAAAGAGTTCTGAATACCTTGACAGTGTCAACACGGAGGATGAAAAGATGGATCGCGAGATAGAAACATGTTACCAGAAAGCAAACAAAGTTACCACATGGTACCATTTGTTACACGTCCACCAATACCAATAAACATTAAACGTAAACTCATGAATGCAAACTTGGTTCCAACCCTTAGTTACCAGATGTGGACCACAGACAAATGAAATGAACAGGAGATCACCACATGAGAAACAAGAGCAGTAAACAAAATAGGAAGGGACAAATTAATAAATGAAGCCATCGGAAATATGGTCGAGGTAAAGCCAGTAAAACGTAGACAACCAATCAGCAGCGAGAACCCAAAACAACGGACTGCCACGCTACAGGGGAAGAGGGAAACCAAGAAAGCACTGGATGGATGGCCTTTCTGAAACCCTGCACAGCAGACATCGCAACATCCTCACGGCGACCACCAATCTCGCCTAAGATGATTATACCATCCTTCATACGACGTCCAACATCTACAGACATAAGGGATTTTCTTCTTCAGCCCTTGGACGCCCACAAGCATAAACAAAGTATTTTATTAAATCAAAGTTTCATTCATATAAAGTTGTATCTTATAATTTTTTTAACTTACACAAAAGTTATACACAGCTAATAAAACTGTAATTACAAACCTTCCCTTACTGAAGTAGTACACCAAAAAATTTAATTACACTCCACGCATGGCATCAATAAATGCTTCGATGTATAAAAGGTTATTTCAAAAATAAAATTTCAAGCATTAATTATACTTAGAATACTATTTAATTGTAAACTATAATAATCTAAATAACAGTGTTCTAAGTCTACGATACAGCGAATCGCTAAAAGAATTACACGTTTATTCCATATAAATAGTTTACTAAAAAAAAACAGTAATATCGCATGAGCGTAATAAATACACAAATGATTAAATAATTAACAAAAATTAAAAAAAAATAACTCGGACTAGTTTCGACAGACAGGTCAAGCTTAATCTTCAAGGGACAGAGTAAACCCCTTCTCAGCTTCTTATACCTTCGGATTCAAAACAGCCCAGAAAGGTCAAAGTTCAGAATTGGTAGTAAAGTTCAAAAACCAATTCTAAAAGGCAATTTCCAAATTGGGTTGGGTTCAAGTCCCACTTTATTATTTAACTTATTTTCACTATTTTTATAGGATCTCGTTGCGTTGATGATAGAATTTTGGTTGTTAGTTTGTTTTTTTATGAAGTTGCCAACTTACGGCCGAAAGTATCATTGAAAACGCGAATACCCAACCGACGAAATAATGCATTCTAATCATTATTACTGGTTAGAACATTAAATTTAATTAGCAACGCTCATTACTAGAGATGCATATTTTAAACTCTGATCTATACAGGAAGCTTGCTTTGAGCAGAGATCAAAATTAACCTTTGTTTTGCCACAAATGAATTCGCACGCAATCATTTTGTCAGTTTGAAACAATCTTTCCTTCTCAAATTAGCTTCATAAATGAAGTTGCCTTCATCATATCCAGAGAAAGGCACGGATACTGTTGGTACGAAACGGTAAAATCAAACTGCAACCTCTATAATTATAAATAACAATTTCATTAACCATTATTAAATTATTACTGGTAATACTTAATAATTCTCTGACGTTCCACTTTTTTCTTTTTTTTTTACGCAAACACTAAGCTTCCGTATAAATATGTTATGTTCTAAAATAACGAATAATTTGTGTTTCGTTTATCGTTACTTAAAAAAAGAAAAAAAAAGGTAGCAAGTCATTTCCGGTGCAGGTCTGAAGACGCCTTATTTGATCAACACTTGCTATTTATATTACGAGTATAACTTACAACCCCACCGAGCTTTTCTCGGTAGTTATGGAACAGCACAGGCTTATGGAGAAAAGATGACGTTCTAGAACACCATCCTTGTTGTTAAAATGTACGCCATTAGAAATAGTAAAACAAACCCAAGCGCTGTTATTTTAGGGGCTGCCATATAGCGAGACGACTCTTCGTAAAGCTTGTTTCCTCTTTCAAAACCGGCCACCTCGCTCTGCCGCCAGTTTAGAGCAACAAATCTCTTAAGTGCTCGGTTTATGTCCTGCGATTCAGTACCGATAGTAAATGTTACTAACTGTGCTCATAAACCCCGTACCTACTGGCTTCACGCACAACCATCCTCGATTACAGACACGGCCTGAAAGCCATATGGCACGTCCCACTGCTTTGCCTCGGGGGTGATTCGTAAGCTATCAATTTAATCTAATAATAATATTAGACTGAAGTTCACTTACCAAGTCCTAGGCAATTTAAAATTTCCGGGGGGGGGAAGGAAAAGGATTTCTTTGTAAAGTTTCACAAATATATAAATATTTTTTTTTTTTACACAAAATATTATCGACACGGTATTTTTAATTGAACAAAATTTCATGATTATAGTAAACTTCACCAAAAACAACATGGCGTGTCTGAAACGTCACAATATATTCAATATTAATATGACTTGGAAAACCTTAATTTTTCATCATTACACGATTTAATCACAGACGATTTTTTTAGTTAAGGAATGATTACAAACTTCGTTATGAATTATAGGTTCTAAGACTTTAAGAGAACTCAAAAAAATTATAACCGTTATAGAGAGCTAATGTCCTTCATTCTGTATAACTATAACCTAACTAATGTCCATTTAGAATAAAATCGTATTTATAACCAAAATTATCGTTACCATAGAAACTAAGCTCTGAAGGCTATATAAAATGAAGCCCGTTTCTATAGAAAATATGTTTAGTTTTACAAGTGAATTATGAATTTAACAAAGTGATGTTTATAATAATTATGTCAGAAAATATAACAATGTCAGCCATTGTTCAGATATCTTAAAATAAATTATGCACATTTTTAAACGTCGGTATTCTAGGGGAGTTCCTTAAAGGAAAGCTACACACAGAACAATCCGAATTTTTAACTCTTTCAATAAAGGCTTAGTTCTTAATATCACGCCTTGGATGAACATTTAGAATTTAATAAGAGGTAAATGTTTAGATTCACATGTTAAAGTCAAACTGAAATATTACTGAATTGCATGTTAAAAAATACGTAAATTATTATCACACAAAAAAAAAAACAACAACAAAAGAAAAACGGCATACTGGACAAAAACCTAATTCACAAGACAATTAAGTTATATTTCGCAAAGATAATTCAATTAGAAATAAGCACAAAAACTATATTAACTAATTCAGTACTAGTCATATCTCCACTGTAAGAAAAATGGAAGTCAAATTTCGCAGTTAACTATCGCTTCTAAACATGCTTATCAACCTATTGTAGCTTCTTACAAGATGACCTTTACTACGTCAAGCCAATCATAAAAAGGAAGGTATGCATGAGGTTCAATACATTATTTAAAACAAAAAACTTTTAAACAATGGGTCAAGTACTGTTTGTTTTGTTGTTTAATCCAAAGCTACACAATGGACTATCTGTGCTATTCCAACTACCTGTATTATAAGTGACTTACCACTGTTGTTGTTTGTTTTGAATTTCGCGCAAAGCTACACGAGGGCTATCTGCACTAGCCGTCTCTAATTTAGCAATGTAAGACAAGAGGGAAGGCAGCTAGTCCTCACCACCCACCGCCAACTCTTTTACCAACGAATAGTGGGATTGATTGTCACATAATAACGCCCCCACGGCTGAAAGGGCAAGCATGTTTGATTCGATCCCGCGACCCGCAGATTGCGCCCTAACCACCTGGCCTGACTTACCACTGAGCCACAACTGTAATAACAGAATAGGTATTTATGTCACTATTACATTTTGGGTTGGTAAGTAAAAGAAGACTTCTAAATTGAAACTACCACAATTTATCAATGTATATGATGGTGAGGAATATATAAATGTGACAGTTAAAAGTCCAACCCAGACACAAGTAGTCTTGCATTCATTACCCCACTGACCATTTTTAAAAGATTAAGTGCTAAGTGTGTTTATGAAATAGTTCATGAAATATATGCATGTTCTGATCATAAAATATTGTATACTAATAACTACCGAAGTATGTTAAATACGTACAGTTAAATAGCCTTAATATATATGTATATATATTTTTTTGTCTTTATTATGATGGAAAATCTAGGTAATATATTTTCACTTAATACATTGTTCCTAATATACACAACTTTAACACTTCATTTTCCTGAACCTTATTATTAATATTACAATATCTTTAAGTAAAGTAAAACTTAAAACTTATTACTGCTTGTAGTGTATACAAAGTCCAGAAGGGCATGCTTCTCTTCTTGCATACTGCCAATTTTTTTATTTAATGACACCATAATCAAAGTATACATTTTGGGATTTGTTGAAACAATCTCGATTACTACCCTCTCAAAAAGAGATGAAATTGTTGAGTGAAGGAGGGTAATTTCTTCTTAATATCAGAAAGTTAAACCACTGGGAGATTTTTCTAGTTGATACAAAAGCTGTAAGCCACTCCTACCTAACTCTTGTCTTCAGCTGTGGATGAAAAGAAGTAAAAACAGAAGGCAGATGTGATGACAAACCTTGAGGACATGACATAGCCAAATAAACATTAGGCTTCATTTGCTCTTAAGGTGAGACAAGATAAATTATTTTCAGGATCTTGAAAAGCAAAGCAACAACACAAAATTATGTTTCTATTAAATTTTTCTCTGATCATTCTTCGAGGTAATGCTTAAAGTCAAAATGTTTCTAGACAAGAGGCAGTCAGTCAAAGAACAAATATCAAAAGGTGTCTTGGAAAAGTGATTAAACATAAAGCATGGTACAGAACTACTCAGAATCTCATAAATTCAGCCTCTTCCCAAAAGCCAATAATTCATAGAGCTTTGAAAACAATTAATAAGAAGAAAATAATGTTGAATGTAAATTAACAGAAAACTTGTGGAGAAGGTGTAATGCAACTCAGTACTTTTAAAAAAGCTTAAAGGAATCACATGGTAGTTTCAAATGTTGAAAAGTGTTTTAACAGGAAGCATTAGAAGGTTAACTCCTTAGTTCAGTTGATACAGCATTCGCCAAGTGTGTAAAAAGTTGCAAGTTCAAATACTGCAAGTGGGAGATGTAATAAAATCCAAATTATCACAATAATTAAACTACTAAAGCTCTTACGAAGATAAGCACAAACTTTAAGCAATGATCAAGTTAGCATAACATAAATTGAAGTAAGAACTGAAAACAAAGCTTTGAACTCCACTTATTTTGGAAGGCTCTCAGTAAAAGTTCAGGTTCGTGGTTTATGTTGGGATTAGATAGTAGGAGAAAAATTTTGAACATCAATCCATACGTTACCTCAGTTCAGTCACAAAATCATCATCTATATAATTTCTGAGTATCAAATTATGGCTACCAATAAAAGATTAGAATGAAGAAAATATCCCTCTCAAAAACGGAATTCTTCTGATTTTACTAAAAGTTAAAGACGAAAGTGGGAGCTATTCCAACTGGGTCAGTAATGGCATCCACAGAATAAAAAGCCCAAAATTAGAGAATTGTCAAGGTTTCAAAAACAAAGAGTGCTATGACCCTTAAAACACCTAGATTTTTACAGTGCAAACTTTTGACTTTGTCTGTTATTAATTTATGACAAAGGTACCTACTTATTGAATTTCCATTTAACTTCTGAACAAGCCAATTCCTAAACAGTGAAATAATTCACTGCTACATATTACAGAATATTGAGATTCACTTTTCTAATTTTGTCATAATAAAAATAAATATGAAGCCCAATTTATCACTGGATTCACCATTTGTCACTGAGTTAAACCAGTTTTGGAAATTATAACCCTCATCAGTACCCATAAATAAAGGCAAAGCAAAAGAACAAAGATAGACTTCATATTGCAATGGAGTGTATATTATATGTATGGTGTTTTGAGTTGTCTTTTACTTGATACAGTGAAGCTACATTCATACAGGATTTGAAGAATACGTAACACTGGTGCTATTAATTTATTCTTCGAAGTTACTAAGCAGACAAGCTGATTAAAATTCCAAGATCTTTTGTCAGTTACGTACAACCATATTTGTTAACTGCTACAATCATACTGATGTACAACCATATTTGGTAACTGCTACAATCATACTGATGTACAACCATATTTGTTAACTGCTACAATCATACTGATGTACAACCATATTTGGTAACTGCTACAATCATACTGATGTACAACCATATTTGTTAACTGCTACAATCATACTGATGTACAACCATATTTGGTAACTGCTACAATCATACTGATGTACAACCATATTTGGTAACTGCTACAATCATACTGATGTACAACCATATTTGGTAACTGCTACAATCATACTGATGTATAACCATATTTTGTTACTGCTACAATCAGACAGAAGGAACGTGCAAAATCATAAAATACATTACAAAACATTTGCTGTAATGGACAGAAAGATAGGATTTTGAGACAAGTGAAGAAAATTGCCAAACTTCATTAAAAAAACACTGCTGCAATAATACCATACAAATAGGAAAAACTAATCTCACAATGTAACTGGATGATTAATAGCATTCTATGTTAATTACAGACACAAAAGGAATGTTAAAATGTCTATTTAAAAGCATTAGAATTAATTTATTTTGTAATATGGCTGCTAATGACCAACTCACTATAGGTGAAATATATATCAAAACATACTGAAACATTTTTTTAAAAACCTAATAAAAACAAATATTTATTCTGGTGCAGTCTAACAGTTAAAAGCAGTTAGCTAATGCAATATGCACTTTCCATACAAGGCAGGATGAAAAATACTTCATTTGAACAAAGCAATACAATAAAACAGTGAAATATTTTTAATCAAAAGCTATTTTTTTTGTATTAATAAAAGTTGCACAAGAAACAATGTAAGAAGGTGAGGTGCTCCATGAAATCTTGGAAGTGCTAAGTATGAATACACAAAGATTGAGAGGAAAACACAAAATTCAATAAGGTGGCAAAAATAAACGTTGATACAGAAACAAAAAAAGTAAAGAATAATATTTGACTGGGAAAATCAACCAAATCAAAAGCTACAAGCCAAATCAACCAAAACAAAAGCTACAAGCCAAATCAACCAAAACAAAAGCTACAAGCCAAATCAACCAAAACAAAAGCTACAAGCCAAATCAACCAAAACAAAAGCTACAAGAGCAATCAACCAAAACAAAAGACTACAAAATAATCAACTAAAACGAAAAAAGAAGCAAACTAAACAAAACTACAAAACAAATTATCTAAAATGAAAGCTACAAAAAAGCAACAAAATCTACTTTAGCAAAGATCAGATACATGTAAAAAAGATTTTATAGTAATTTTAATGGTTTCTGAAGCTAAAATATAATATGCAGGCTAATTCTAAATGATTTTAAAATGATCATGACAAAACGATGATGTGGAAAATTATAATCAGCTGAAAATAATGTTTACTAAAAATTAAAAATTCCTTTGAGATGCAGAATCAAGTTTATGGTACTAAAAGAATATGAAAGTAACAATAAAGATGGTTTTCTGAGGGTAAATAGGTTTATATAGTCACAAATCAATTTCTTATAATCAATAGACGTTCATTAAAGAATAACGATCATGAGTGTTGGTCAATTTTAAGTGATAGTTTAAGAGCTTGAGTATTATAAATCTAACGAAATGTTAATATACCATTAAAAATAAATATCCCATAATAGCAAAATAAAATTCTATACACAACACAAATACTTCAGAAACTAGAAAGGCACAGAGAAAATGTAAATCCTATATACTTTTGCCACAGACCTATGTGTTCACAGATTCTCACCAGTTACAAGATGCTGCACTTTAATGAGTACAGCTGGGGGAACAACTTGTTGTAGGTCTCTTTCTCTGGATGGTTCTTATGCCTCAAATTGATACATATTTCTTTGTTTTCCAATGACATTAAGTAGAAGAGATGTCAGTCTTGGAAATTCTAAAACTCCAATTTGAACACCTGTTTAAGACCCGAGTGTATAAATATTTTACATTGGACAGAACTGATAGATAAAGACCAGACTGACATCATACTTCCTACAAAATGCCAAGCAGTGTCAAGATGTAGTTCTGATAAATTCTGTTCCAGCAATACTCTATATTGGCTGTGATTGTCATTTTACTTGCTGATTTGAATATTCAAAATTGTTTTAACAGAACATACCTAACACTCTGCACAGGATGTAGAGATACACTAAACGTAATTTGACTCACATAACAGATTCATAGCAGAGTAAAATTCAGAAACAAATTGCTTTTGAAAGATATCACCGAAAATGACACGTACACTAATTCAAATACAAGAATCAAAATTAAGAGTTTATAGCAGCAATATGTAAATACATATGTGATTTCTTTACGAGTATTTTAAATATATGAAACGTAGTGACTTACCCACTGGATTCCAAGTTCTTCAGATTTAACTACCTGTACAACAGAACATAAAATGTAACTCGTACACTGACTATAACCTTGTTTACAAGTACTGAAAAAAAAAACAACTTTGCTAACTATGCTTATCAACCAAAACTTTGGAAATCTGAAACAATTTAGATTGAAAAAGCATTTTAATATATGTCAGAGATTTATTAATTACAAAAATTGAGCCTTCACTTAGTCTTTATGATTTTAATGGAGATTTGTAATGCACCATTGCTTTAAAAATCCCATTTTAGTAGAAATAATACAAGTGCATATTTTCACAGGCTACTTGCCCACCTGAAGTTGTTTTGCTCTTCATATGAAGTTTAATTGAGCACAAATGTTTTAATAATTATCTTTAGATACAAAATGCTTTGATAAACTTTTCAAATTAATTTTCTGAAATATTTTATGTCTATCTGCCTGTCTGTATTTTTCCATCCATCTACACTGACAATGTCACTGATGTCATTTTGAAATGTCTGAAATATAATACTGATCATCTAAGAAAACACACCACTATTTCTCAGGAGGGAATGAATCCATTAATAATATTTTTTATATATAAGTTGCACATCTATCGTGTTAAACTATTTACACACTTTAATATTTAACGTGACAAAGAAACTTGTGAAGACTTGTAAGTATGATTAATTATGATCTTCATCATGCAATAGTAGTTTCACCTTGCCTAACTAAGGTTTACTAACAAAACCTTTTAGGTGCTACTATAGGGTGCGGTCCATACAGATACTATCATCATCACCATTTTAATGATTCACTAAAACATAACATATATCTATCCATGTTTTTGTTCAGCAAATAATAATAATTTAATAAGTTGTGTGTTCCAAAAGAGTACCTTAAATTTAGGTTATAATTGTACTAGTTTTGATTGTTGGAATTCATTTCATTCCAATTATATTTGCCCCAAAAAATGTTTTGTAATGGTATTTTGTGCTTTATTAGTTTAAAAGCATTATTTATAATAAATGTCACAAATTGCAAGTAAACAAAAGTTAAAATGTTAATGATGGTATTATCTGTGTAGACCAAACACTGTAGTGTAAATATCTTTGTAGACTGCATGCACACTATAGTAGCACCATCTTTTATCTGTTGCTATAACTAAAAAAAACAACAACTAAATTTAGGTTTTCCATTAAAAATACATTCATTAAAACACCTACATTAATTCTTCACATAAATTTGAAAGAGATTTCAGCATATTTTTTAACACGATACCAGTAGTTGATATATATGTTAGAATGGAAAAAGTTCCTTTAAATCCCGAGAAAATATCCTGCACACCAAAACTGATTGTAAACTAAGTAAAACAGTGGAAGTATTAATTCACCATTGAACTTATGGAAAGTAATCACATGCACAGAAAATACAAATATTTAGAATGTTTATCTATGGTTAAGCAAATATCTCCTCCTCAAAAAGCTAATTATCATAATATATGATTTTAATCTTAGGAAATCAAACATCATTGCAATATCATATTTTGTCAAGCAAGCGTTAACATAGAAGGAGTACGCCTAGTTTTAATTCTTTCTACAATCAGTCATTGTTGAGGTAGGAGAGAAACTAAGTATATCATTATTAGACGGTACAAAAACTGATACCACACAATGCTAAAAATTGGTCACTTAAAAGTGCAAAAGAATTTTTACTGCTTAAAACAAATACTGCAAACAAATAAACGAAAAGAAACTAGAGAGTACAGAAATAGTGTATTTACACAATTAAAGCCTGCTATTTTAATATAAAGGAACAGAGTTCCTATTCAAAGTTGTTGTGACACCTTTCTTAATGATACATTTTTCCTTCCTTAGATAAACGTTCAAAACAAAACCTAAACCAATTAATTATAACTGGATGATAAGACTTGGTCACATACTTACATCTCTTTTTCTCTTGCTTGCAACACCTATAAATAGAAGAATTAATTATTAAATCAAGCAAAAATGTGAACTTCTCAATAACCTAGAATTATTTTTGCCAAATAATTAATACAGTAACAAGCACCAAAGCTCATATGTTGAAACATCATATACAAAAAGGATGCACCCCTTGTAGTTTTCATAGCATTAAGATATCTTGTTTTAATGAAATAAAGTATACAGAAAAGCTTTATGGAACTAACGTGTTAACTTCTGATGTTACTAATAACTGATAAAACTAACAACGAAAATGGGTTTAGTTCAGCACAATTTCTAAAGTTAATTACCAAGATGATACAGAAAAGGTTTATAATATCCATCTTAATGACATGACTGAAATTTCAAGATATATTAAATTCACTTTTTATTTTCATATACACATTAAAAAAAAACACTTTAAACTCTAACAAAAAATATAAAAGAATTTACTTCTGTTTTCATCACTGGTCAGTACCCTTTGCTGGGGTAAACCATCATATTGAATATATGTGGTATCTGTGATTGGGAGGGCTTCATTGTCAGAAAAACTACCACAATCCTACAACAACAAAAAAATCATTTTAAAGATTAATTACATCACAAAGAAGTGTATATTTTATTGATATTGGAATCAATTTCCATTTAGATGAAATATAAATTATAGCATTAACACAATACAGTGAAATTAACATGTATTTAGATATATTATACTAGAAAACAAAAACATGTAACATAATATAATAAAAAATACACATACCTAGTTAATGTGGATCATATACAAATATTTCTCAAGTACAATTTATAACATATTAGGAAACAGAATTTCAAAATGCAAAAGTTCATTCATCAGACAATATTCTTTGAGAAGCAACTGCTTATACTGAAGTATCTTCTCAGAGATTAATGATTTTGATTTGCAGTTCACATTTCTTTTATAGTGTCAGATACAAAATTTCTTCATTATTGAAAATAACAAAGGTGAAAAAGTGGATAACAGAAAACTAATTGGCCCATTAAGGTCACTTGTCAACAATCTAAAATTACTTTCTTTTGGTGTCACTCTTGTAGAGCTTAGTGATTAGTGGTATTTGCTAATCAATTAATCGATGGCCCCAATAATAAATTACATTCAATGAATCAATTAGTACAGCCACCAAGGTGCATATAAGTAAAAAAAAAAGGAGGAAAAAATGGCATCAGGTGCCATTTACCTTCCCTCTTCAGTTAAAAAAAAATGTTGGTGATGGGTGCTGTCATACTGTTGCCTTCCCTCTACTCAACAGTTCAAAACAAATAATCAAAAAAAGAATGTTGAAAGTGAGTGCTGCAGTTGGTTACTTTCCCTCTAGTGATCAGATTAAAATTAATGAAAATTACACGTAGTCTTAGCAGCTTTGCCATAAAGATAAGGTGAGCAAATTTGTTAGCAATGGGGATCAAACCCAAGACTTTTGAATCAGAAGCTCCCTCCTCCACATCACCAAAGCTGAACAACCTCAAAGTTAAAAAACAACAACAATTAACAAATATAACAGCAATATTTAGAATAATAAAAACAGTAATAATTGGAAACACTAATTAATGTAATTGCTGCTCATAGGTAATTAATTAAACCACCCAGCTCAACATAAAAAATGAATTATTCTAGCATGACACTTAGATATGTGGCATAATCTAAACTGTAATAGTCTGAAACTAATTTTGATTAGGTGATTACTTTTGCAAGTTGTTTAGCTTAACGATCTTGAATTAATCAAAAATAATAATGAGAAATCATAATGGCAATATTTCAATAACTTGGGAAGCTGTAATAATCTAAAAAGTAATAATCAGAAAACACTAACTTCAATAAGTTGATTATGTTTTGTGACATTAATCAATTCAATTGTATTGTTTGTTTGTTTTTTGAATTTCGTGCAAAGCTACACAAGGGCTATCTGTGCTAGCCGTCCCTAATTTAGCAGTGTGCGACTAGAGGGAAGGCAGCTAGTCATCACCACCAACTCTTGGGCTACATTTTTACCAACAAATAGTGGGATTGACCATCACATTATAACGCCCCCACGACGAGCATGTTTGGTGTGACAGGGATTCGAACCCGCAACCCGCAGATTGCGAGTCGAGTGCCCTAACCACCTGGCCATGCCGGGCCCAATTCAATTGTAATTTCAACTGATTATTTTTACATGATACTAATCAATATAATTGATACTCAAAGGTTATCACTTATATTGATTAATTAACCTAATCATCCAGCTCTACAGGAGAGAGAATTTTAGTAAATGTACAAGTAGACCTATAAGTGTTTTTGTTTTTTCCCTTACTATCTCACAAAAAAGTATAAAGTCCTTTCTATGTTCTGATCATATAACTAGCCACTTATTTCACAGAATTTTAAATACTTGTTCCTTGAATGCATATTACATGACAGAGAAAAACTTAATATGGATTTAATTAAGCAAAATGGTCAGTTTCTAAGATTTTTTTTCCTCATTTGCCTATAATTCTTTCAGTGGACTGAGGGGGAAAAAAGAGCATCTTTTCAATTTATTTAAATAGAAACACTGGTTTGTCAAATCCTATTTCAATCCTGATTATCTGATTTAAAATTAAATTTACAATTTGAGAATAACATGTGCAATGAATTCTCAGCCATGACCCAGCAGCATTCCTAAATAGAAATTTTTAAACCTTAAGTTCTTACCTTCTTTTATTATGACTCAGTAAAATTCATACAGCAAACATATTGAAAAATAATTATAACTTTTAATCAATTAGACAACACAGAGCAAATTTTATATGAATTTTACTTCTTGTTGTACTCTGCCCCTAGTGAAAACTTTAATTCTTCCAGAAGAAAGCACCAACAGTTGTTAATTTTCTGGGTGCTAATTATATTTTAATATTAAAATATTACTTGTACTAGAGAATTATCATAGGTATATATTATTACACACAAGACATGGATTTAATTCAGAACTCATTAAAAAAACCAAATTGATGTTTTAGTTACCAAAAACTTGTTAAAAATTAGTTATAGAGAAGACATACCTGAGGTAGAACCTCCATCTGTTGAGAAGCATAAGGCATATTGTAGGGCACATCTCTAGTTTTGTCTGTAACATAATGGATTTACATTAAAATTACTGATAATTAGTCAAATACACTGAAAGACTTATACTGCAGTAAAAGACTAGGTACTTTTATTCCACTCATAACAATAATTTATTTTCAACACTAACATACAATGTATTCAATATGTTCACATAGTCAGACCATAACCTCATGTTAGCTCCTTAAAATGTGAGCTATTTCATCATGATTGAATATGTAAGTGTACTTCTTCTGACTAGCTTCATGCTATCAATACAAGCACTTACTTTTGATTCTTCCATTGCGATTAGCTGTCTGTTAAAGTTCACATTGTTTGTCATTAATACCAGAAAAATAAGCACACATTTTGCCTCTCTATTACAGTTCTTCAAAAACTTCAGTTGGTAACAATATGTATTTAACTTTTCTTCAATGCACAAAGTACTAGTCAATATCTAAAAAATAATAATAATAATAATCCTATAAACATCAAAATTTTCATATGTAAACACATATACCACTTAAACATACATACATATCATGTGGTATATCAAGATATAAAAAAATCTGTTATTAAAAGTCTGACCTTAAGATCCTAGTGCTCCGAGATCAACAATCTTAATAAGCGATAAAGAGCACACTGATTGAATAATGATTAAAAGATTAGATGAGTTTGTTCAGTCTTGTTGAAGGGTTTAATATTACAGCATGCCAAAGGCATTAGATGTCTGCCCATTCTCAGTAGAACCAGTAGATTTGAAGCTGATGAAGGCCTTTCTGCAGTTGAAGTTGTTTTGAGGGGTGACTGAATGCTGAGAAGGCAAGAACAATCTTAATAAGCGATAAAGAGCACACTGATTGAATAATGAATTATATATGATTAAAAGATTAGATGAGTTTGTTCAGTCTTGTTGAAGGGTTTAATATTACAGCATGCCAAAGGCATTAGATCTTTGCCCATTCTCAGTAGAACCAGTAGATTTGAAGCTGATGAAGGCCTTTCTGCAGTTGAAGTTGTTTTGAGGGGGTGGTTGAATGCTGGGAAGGCAAGAACAAGACATCTGCCATCAACAATGCCCCAAGGGACTCTGATGGCCCATACCACCATGAGAAGGAGAATGGTAACCAGGCGCTAGCTGGCGGTGAAGGTCTCACTGCTTATAACACCACCACCATCACTAATAATGGCAAGGGTCTTCACTTTCACAATCAGCCAAGTACCAACCAAGGCTACCCAGAATATAGCTGATCCAAATCACAGGACCTCTGCACTATCATCAGTTGAACAACCATTGACTAAGAAGTTCTGCAAAGACAGCTGAGGATGAACCTGCCCATCATGGTCCTGACAGTACATCAGATTTAGTTACTAAAGTGGTATTGTCAAGAGATAGTTGCAAAGACAGCTGAGGATGAACCTGCCTATCATGGTCCTGACAGTGCATCAGATTTAGTTACTAAAGTGGTATTTTCAAGAGATAGTCGTCAAATGGACTAAGGCCTAGGACATGTAAAACTGGGAAGAAGATTGACTGTGGTGGAACTCAATGCCACCTTCCTAATCGGAAGAGGTCTGCCAGCTTCGAACAGAGCTGTCCCAAACCAAAAGAGCCTGAAAAATAATCAGGGATATCATAGTGCTGTCATTTTATAGGATGAGAAAAGTCAGACTTCCTTACTGCTGTTGAGGTAGGTGTACACTTTTTATTTATTTATTTTTTCTTCTTAAATTAAGGGTTCCACATATTTTACATATATCTGCATTTCTTTTTTATCTTAATTTTATTTCCTACTTCAGTAAAGAGATTTAGCTTTGTTTTGCTATATATTTATGTAAAAGTTTTTATTCTAAGGTGTTTTGATTCATCATTAATTGTAAAGGGCTTAATTTTATGTATGAATCTTATTTGTAAAATGTTATATTTTCATTGTTGGTACCATTGTTAAAGGATTTAATCTTGTATTGTTTCATTTTGTTGCTTTATATGATGATAACTTGACAATTATACCTTTGTTAAAGGCTTTGTATTGTAATGTTGTGCTTGGTATTAAAATTTAGTTTTGTATTCTTTGGTGTGAATTGTGGTTATTAAGGGTATCAGCATGTATTACTTTAATGAATGTGTTGTGTGTGTTAAAGTTCGATGTGTATGTTAATGTGTTTTCATAGTTCCTATTAAATATGTACTATATGTTATTATCTGTTCATTATGAAGTGACTATTATCAAAGTATTGGTATTCTTTGTTACAGGGTTTTAACAATGAGTATGGTAATTATTGTTATAGTATTTATTAGTATAAATAATGTGATATACGTTAAGGAGTATTTTGACATGTGTTACATGATTTAATGTTAAAAAGGGTTGGTTGTAATTACTTCTGTGTATTTAAGGGGGTTTGTTTCCTTTTATATGTATTGTGCTTGAATTTCTTAGTGTTTATATTTTTCTTATTAAAAGGTTTACTTTTGTGGTATAGCTATTGTTTTATTGTTAAAAAGTTGATAATGCATGTTGCATGATTTTCTTTATTAAAAGGTTTTGTCTATTTGTAATTTTGCCAGTTTGCATATTTTTATTTTGTAATTCTTTGTTTTAGTATTATACTGATAAAGACAGGTTTTTATGTTTTGATTCTGTAGTGTAATCATTATTTTATCTGTGTTATAAAGCTGTTCTTTATGTATTATAAGTTTTTGTTAAAGGGTATCCATTATATATTAGGGTAACTAGTATACATATAAATGGTTCTTCTTCATGTATTGTATTTTTTTTAATCAAAGGATTGTGTTGTCTGTGTTGCATGCAAGTGTTTACAGCAGTGAGAAAAGATTACAGTACTCCCTGAATAGTGCATATGTTTAGATTGTATTTTTAACCAAGAAACTTTTGTAATTCTTCATAAAGTTAATAACAGATTTATTGACAGTTTAATGCATGTTTTCATAACTTTCAGTATTTTCCACTCTGATAAGATATTTTTTCTAGTATACTATGTATTTTTTTTAATTAATTCAGCCAGCTTGACTGAAATAACAAAAAATTCTAACTACACACAAGTTTTTGTCATCCTTGTAAAAAAAGATAACAGATCAGTAAGGCAATATTTCTCTTTGTTGGATCCATATTGATTTTGTGATATTTCACTATATGATTTTACAAAGCTCTTTTCAGTTTCTCTACAGTTTTTCAGAAATAAAAAAAACTGGTCTAATTCCTAGGGCAACTCATATAACCCCTTTTAAAATAGAAAAGTATTAGCAAATCGTCTATCCTCGGGCACGAACCTACTGTTAGTAAGATGTACACATTATCAGTCCAATTTAGACTTCCTTTTAAACAGTAAGACATTGTTAAAATATGCGAGGCTTGTATAAAAATGGCTATTATAATTGTTTTTTTGAGTGTATGTTTTTAATTTGCTTGTTCCCCACTCTAACTCCTGATATGATCCTACCCATGATAAGGTGGAACAGATACTCAAAATCCTAAAAACAGTATAAGTATGCGAGATTTTGAGCTTCCCCATTTTTGAAAATTATTTCTTTGCATATTCCCCACTCAAACAACTCCCCTTATAATCCTATGAAGGAGGCGAGGGTGGTACATACTTCCCTTATACAGTTACAGATACCCCAAAACCCCAAAAATAATACAAACAGGCAAGATTTCAAGTTCCCCTAGATTGCCTCATCCCCTTTTAACAATTATCAGCTGTTTCCTACTCTAAATGATTCCCCCTATAATCCAATAGAGAAGTCAGGTGGGACGCACCTTAAAATTGGTGTATAGTAAAGCTGGATAATTAGTGGAATTTGCTAACTGATTAATCACTGGGTTCATTAATCAATTATTCTCACATGAGACTTGGATAGTTGGAATAATCAAAAATAGTAGTGATTAGAAACTCTAATTTCAATTATTTGATAATTTTCATGAGTCATGACACTAATTAGTTAAGCCGAACAACCTTTGAATTAATTTAAAATAGTAATGAGAAATCATAATGGCAATATTACTTGAGCAGTTGAAATAATAAAAAACAGTAATAATCAGAAACATTAATTAATTGATCATGTTCCAGATATTAATTAATGCCCATAAATGATTTATTATATCAATTGATCAAACTAATTGCCAACTCTCATTGTAGTTTCTCCTTATTCTGTTATGGATTTTTAATGACGTTGCATAAACGTTATTCAAGGAGAACATAGACAAAAGTTATTCAACTGTTTATCATTTTGTGCAAAGTTCATTTAAGTAGAACACAGAAAATATAGGTATTCAACTGTTTTTCTTATCATTTATCAATCCTATTAACAATAATATTAAACATCTCAATCAAATCCTCTCTAACACTTTTTAACTATCCAAGTAATCAATATATTGCTGTTATGTCTATGTAATGGCAAAGCTACTAAAGATATCTGCCACTGTCACTAATTTTCAACTGCTGACTAGAGGAAAGGCAGCTGACTGGCAGCACCTACCACCAATTGTTTTTTTCTTTAAATTGTTGACAAGTCTTCAACTGTTGGTAAGGCAACCTCTGGCAACACCTGCAGCCAACTTTTTTGCTTGCACCTTTGGGGTTGTCAATTAATTGATTAACAAATACCATTAACTGCCAAGCTGTATTAATCAGTGACCTATACAATCAGGTTACAATCTTTTTAGTCCTGTATTCCATATTCCTGTGGATAGAACCTAAAATTCTATTTGTACTTCATTAGCAATAGCATACTTCTTTTTGAGCTTAAGAGACTGATAAACCAGAACATCAAGATCCATTTCTTCCATAACACAGCTATGGTTATTCCCATCAAAATTATAATTCAAATTACAATAATCCATAAAGAAAAATATGTCAATTATCATACATCTGCCTTATGCAGTGCCACTGAAACCTTTCACTCAATACCAGGGATTATCAGACTGGCTGAGATTACTTGACTTTATCTCAAATACGTTAAGATGTTATGTACAGTGTAAAGCAACTTTATTAAGGGGAAGTTCCTAATGAGTCAAAAATCTATCCTGTTTAACTATCTGCACATTATTTTGGTTGAGGCAGCCCCCTCACTAATTTAATTTAATGTTTTGGTAATAACATATATTTAGTGATGTCTGTCAGATGTCACAATACATAGTTAACATCACCTTTCCCTATCAATCATGCAGACTGCCATTCCTTAACACAAAGACCTGTGACAAAGTGGTTCTTGATTTACCAGTTACAAATGTACTCGGATACTTGGACCAGGTGGGATCCAACTACATGTATCTTTTAAACTTGGATAAATCTTTGTTTACATGAATTTTATGGCCGATTAACCCACAGCTAAATGCTCTGGACCTCACATGTAATGCACAACTGCTCAGACAATGTATCACGTGGAACACCTCCTTTGCAAAATATGCTTCATGATAAGCCTACTTTATTTTTCAACAGCTAATAATAAAGTGTTATAAACATGCATCACGAGAAAAACTATATGAATATTTTTATAATTTTTCATAACATAAACATAGAAAAGCTGCAATATCAAAGACTGATTACAAGAAACTATTCCAATATGTAATATGGAAGTATTACACAAAGAAAACATTTAAATTAACAAAGGAATATGATACAAAGATGACTAGCTATTTAGACAATAAGCAATAGTATCAAACAGCCTGTTGTTGCTTTTTAAAATTTGCTGGATAACTTTTGCATGATGTCTTGGATAACAGCATCAAATCAATGTCAAATAATAATGTGTTTAATATTTGTGTATTTCATACCTTTCTAGCTAATAGATGCAGAGAAGAATACGAAGGGAATAGACATTTCCAGGCATTCAGTGGACAATCTTCATTCCTTATGGTGTAACCTATGTACTTAAAGTTGGAACATTCATGACACCAATAAATGAAGACATTGTCAATGTTGGACCTATATGCTGTGTCCAGTACTAAAAGTAATAACCAGCATTTTGCATCACTTTCTTAGCACAAAATAAACTATTTTGTGAAATAATCTAACATCAAGTTTAGAAATTCAAAAAATATAGTAAATTGAAGCAAAATGTAAGTACATACTAGTTCTGCTTCATGCATAGAATGCATATTTTTCTACTGGATTTGTAAAACCCTATTATACTAGCAGTTTTACACAAATGTTCTAGTATATTTCTGTTTGGAAAAACACTATGTTATGAAAGAGTTGGTAGGGTAAAAACTTGAAACAGTAAACCTTTGCCTAGAAAATTTTAAATAAACTTTACACAAAGTCATTAAAAGTCCACAAAATAAAGGAAACTACAGTCCCATTTGAAGGCATGTCCTACCCTGACACCCCCACAGGATTTTAGGTAGTCAATTTAAATAGGAAACAAACAAAGAATTAGTTTTTATACAGATATGAGGCAATTTGAGATAGCTTGGACTCTCATCTATTAATAATATTTTAAGGGCTTGGGATGATTGTTATTATGTGGATTTCCCACAGTTTTCTAATCCTGGATGGGGGGTTGAGCTGATAACTACTATACAAAGGGAAAGAGAGACAAATATAGCAGTAATGCAATTATTCTACAACAGACAAGGTATAAACTATACGTAATAATTAACAAACTTCAGCTTCCTCACAGTGTTATTCTTCTTTAATTTCTAAATATTAATTTTAAAAAGGATCTTATTCCAATTTTTAAAATATATTTACAGGACACTAACACTGATAAATGCAAAAAAAAATCTCAAGCTGGAATGTGCTGCTGTGCTGAAAATTGCAATATAAATACTAAATTTGAAAACTTCAAGTTCAAGAAGTAAGCCATATATTACTAGTAGTAGTACTAAGTGCCAAAACAAACTTTTGATCTTCAATGCACTACCAGTAAATAGTACACTATTAAATGCCTGACTGCATTATCGCTCAGTAGTAGCACTATGAATTCCTGTATTGTTTACACTAACTCAGTGTTAAATTCGACGGCAGAGACATAGTCGACAATCCTCTGGACTGAAGCCTACACCACGGCAATTTTACCCCCGTACAAACGACTGACGGATAAATACACGTAGGCTGTGGCTATTATGGAATACAAAAATAGATGACGAACACATATGAAAAAATAACATTATTTAATATCTACCTTGTTGTTTATTTGCTATCTTGTTGAAACAATTTTGGAACACTTCGTATAAATGCATAGGCTCATCGTCATTTGTCGCCATGTTAACTGACTTGCTTCATGTCATTCATAATTGTTTGAAATAAGGACTCAAGATGCCAGCACTATCATATTTATTTTAAATTTTATTAACTTATTTTAGTAACAATTGTTTACCGACGTTGGTATCGTTCACAAACTAAAAAGAACGTGATATAAGAATCCGCGCATTTTTATAATATACCGATTTCTTAACTTTTTAAAGCAATTTTATTTGCTGGATTCAATTACATGCAGCTCAGCTAAATAAGTAACTGGAATGAATCAATACACCTATAAAGCTCGTAAATCAAAAGATGTTTGGTTTCATTGAAATAAGATATTTCGTTTCGTGGGGTAAAAAAAAAGGGGGGAAACATTGAATATTTTTGTTGCAAAAATTTATTTGTATTATTAAGGAAAACACTTTCCTTTCTGTATTGTTTTAACTTCATTTTACTTCGTACTACTACAAAGTTTTGGCTACTTGTGAGTACAATTTTGGTGTTGGCTATAATTGTTATTCACTTCAACTATTCTCATACAGCCATTTTTTTCTCTCCTAAATGGTCATATTTTGTAACTACTTGTTGCTCTTTTCTGTGTTATATGATATTTTTTCTTTATTTTTTTGCATTGGTATCGCTAATATGAATTATTTGTTTCTCTTGAAAAATACGAAAACTGCATATTGTTGCAACATTTTCTGTCCTTAGGCGGATCCTTTTATTTTATTCGGTTAAAATATTGCACGTACGCAGGGGGAGGGAGGTTCAAGGAGGTTCAGTTGAACCTCAAATTTTTGTGATGTAAAAAAAGTATGCTTATATGGTTATAGCGTAGCTGCTTATGGTATTTAACGTTTTCTACAAAGTCTAGATACTTCTGAGGAAGTATTAGCATTTTAAAACTTGAAATATTAGCATGCAATGGCTTCTGTTGACACTTTGTAATTAGAATCCCGAAGCCGTATTGCTATTGTTGGATTTTGTAAGCTGGATTCTTTACAGCGACATGTTGACGAAAAATTTCAACATTATACAAACAGCAAAACAGTCCACTTGTTTTAAAATAGTATATTAAAACAAGTCAGACGTTACGTTGTTGGTTATCACAGTTTGTCATTATATAAAAGACTGTTTTGTTTAGATATTATTGATTAACTTATTTCTGTGAGTTAATATTTTATTATTGTTTAGTTGTTGTTATAATATAAGTTAAAAACAGACGATTGTAGGAAGTTTTGTTAATAATTATTTGATGTTGAGACTATCCAATACATTGGCATCGAGAATATAGAAGTCGGGTAGACAAGTAATAAAGATGTAAATAGATGGGAGACAGACAACAGCAGACAGATAATAGTAAAGTTACAGGCCAAGTAATAGTTCGGCGAGAAGTTAACTACCGTAGACGTGATAGGCCTAACGTTTAATATTGTTACGTCTCCAGTCGTTAGTTAATTTTCCGTAACTTCGTTCCGACGAAACTTTAGCGACACAAGTCCTTTCTTAATAAACT
>NW_013666069.1:145797-148203 GCF_000517525.1 Limulus polyphemus | reverse complement strand
AAAACAAGTGAAATGCGTGCTGTTTATTTATCGTTGAATTTATCACTAACAAGCCACAGACACCTACTGTAGAACAATCCTAAGTCCAAACAAACAACAACATAGTATGTATTTATACTATTAAGAAATATAAGTAAAAGTCTTTTATTTTTACAGTAGGTGAAATAAAATATTATATTTCAAAATTCTGTCAATTGGCGAGTCATAGCCCATGATTATACGCGGTAAACGGCAACAGAAGAAAACGTGGACCATATTAGAAATAAATAAGCCTATATAAGCACAATCACGCCATTAACCATGTCAGATATTGATAAATTGATAGAAATTGGAGAACCTCTTTGGTTAAAGACAGTGAACTACGAGAGTTTGTTAAACAACAACAAGAACTAAAGAAGGAAGAGTGTAGGCAGAGAAGAGAGGAAGAAAAACTAAAATCAGAAAAGGAAAAGAAATAGAAAGAATAAGAGCACAAGTTCAGAAAAAAATAAGAGGAGAGAGAAGAAAGACTAGAAATAGAGAGAATAAGAGCACAAATTGAGATAGCAAAACTTACCCAACCAAAGGAAGACGAACCCAAGAATGACAATGGAGTCAGGACCAGCCGACCCAAGCTGCCCAAATTTCATGAACATAAAGATGACATGGATGCTTTCCTGGAGAGATATGAAAGGTTTGCCCAAAGTCAGAACTGGGACAAAGGCGACTGGGCAGTCTGTCTAAGCCCACTTCTCACAGGAAAAGGCTTACAAGTATAAGTAAGCATGACGTCAGAAGATGCAATGGACTATGACAAATTAAAAGTGGCTTTACTGGAACGATATGTACTAAGTGAAAAAGGTTTTCATCGGAAGTTCAGAGGAGTCAAACCAACACTGTATTTCAGTTTGTGGACTTTTGACAGTAAGAAAATAACTATATATAATGTTTATGATATGCCTATAATCTCTATAGTATGAAGAATTTGTTGGACATAAGTTTAACTTATTCTGAATATATATATATTTTAAAACAAGTGAAATACGTGCTGTTTATTTATCATTGAAGTTATCGCTAACAAGTCACAAACGCCTATTGTAGAAGAATCCTAAGCCCAACAACAACAATATAGTATATATCTATACTATTAAGAAATATAAACAAAAGCCTTTTATTTTGACAATTGGCGAAAAAGAAGATTATATTTTAAAATTCTTACACAATTGTATCCAGAGCTTTAAACAATTGTCTCTTTTCTCGTCAAAGTCCACATAGGCTGGTTCAATTACTTTAGAACGCAATTGAAAAGATGAATTATTTCTTCTCTACTCTGTTATTTCAATACAGTCCGGTCACTTTAAAATCGACACTAGACGCTCTTTATCGCTAAACGCACATGGTTGTCTAAATTACTAATATTATTTAACCATTAATAACTACTCTGCTTGTAGATAGTACAATATTTTTCTATAATAAATCATACATATTTATGGTAATTTAAGTCTAGCTCCCCATGTAGTGTTACAACAGAATGATGATTTGTTGGCTTTTTTATCGCTCTTTATCGCTAAACTCACAGGGTTGTTTAAATTACTAATATAATTTAACAATTAATAACTACTCTGCATTTAGATAGTACAGTACTTTACTATAATAAATCATACATATTTATGCTAATTTAATTATATCTCCCCATGTAGTGTTACAACAGAATGACGATTTGTTGACTTTTCACTGGATGTTTGTGGATTTTATATGAACACCCATGCAATTGTTTAAATTATATTTCATGCAAAATTGCTTCCAGATTTAATCTCATAGCACCTATTTTTACAAATATCCAGACCAATGTAGCATTAGCATTGTATGAGTTGGCTTTTGATCTTACAAATTAAAACTCCCTTTTCAAATATTCTGTGTATGGGCCTGAAGTCCAATCCAATAAACGAAAAAGAAAGCGTTTTTTTTTTCTTGTACCAAACGTTCTACAGGCGATAGGCTTAACTCACAAATAAAATTAGGTAGTAATTTACATGTATTTGCAGTAATATGCAGAGGGCATTAGAAGAGCAGGGGTTCATTAACAAAAAGAACACTTTTTAAGCATTATAGAGAAAGACTTTGGGGAGAGAGCGTTATTAGGGGAGGCTATGGGATTGTGAATTGCCTCTGATACACATAGGGTAGAAATCCATGAAAACAAACAGATCCTCTTTTATTCTTATTCAATCGTCTTATAAACACTTTTAAAACTAAATCTAAACAGCGAAGTTTTGCATATTAACACTTAATAACATATCAATTGTTTTTTCACTGTAAAGACCTACTAGTCCCCATGTGTCATTCATTTAAAACTAGACTTTCATAACTCGCAATAAGCAAAGTTTGGAATCAGGAGTGTCTTAGTAGTTGTGGACAAATTTGGGA
>NW_013666069.1:141394-144857 GCF_000517525.1 Limulus polyphemus | reverse complement strand
GGCAAATGATTCATCAGAGATCTAGTAGACCTAGTCCGCCTAGCCTGCTAGTTGTAAACACGCGTACTTTTAAGTTGTAACGTTATTATTAGGCCTATACATACGAATGTTAACAACCGGTTCGTGGAGGTCATTAAATTCTAAGAACAGGTTCGCACGAACCGGTGCGAGCCGGCTGAATCCCACCACTGATGTATTTTGTATTCTATATGCAAGTTGTTGTTTTGACCAAAATTTTGGTTTACGTGAAGATAATGACTATTGCTACTTTAATTATATAATTTGTATAATTATTAACAACATAAAATAAACTGATAAGTTTATTGTTTGAACAGTATTTTTTATTTTCCAATTGCGTTGCCCACCTTTGCATCCTCACATTTATCTATCTATAATGTATGCTATTACTAGTGTATACTGAATTCAAATTGACTAATTGGACAATCCAGATGTGTCCATAATGAATGCATTTGTGACTAATGAGGTTTTGCTGTACATAAATAAAATAGTAAACTAAAGTTCAATTTCAATAATTAGCAATAAAGTTGTCTTTGCAGTTAACAACACTAATATTCATAGACCTATTGATATTGAAATATAGAAAACACAAAGTAAAATTTTAACTTTATTCAGTAAAGCAGTATTTTTTCTTTGCTGATTTATAATGCCTAAATTGTCCTGTCACTAAATAATTTTGGCTATTTTCTCTTCTGTGGCTTATGGTACAAAGATGGGATGACCTCCTGTTCTTTACTGTCACTTGCTGTCTTGTAACTGGAGAGTTCTCCAGTTAGAGGATTGACTATAGGCTCCATCCTTGATGATGCACTGGAAGTGGTATATACAGGAATCTTGGGCTCTCTAGCAGGTTTACTTACTTTTGGTGAAGTCATCACTGAAGTGAAGCAACTAGTTGCACTTCAGGTCGGCTGTCTGTATTACCATCTGCAGTCACCTTTGTTGTTACTTGAAATCGAGTCTCTGGTGGGGATTTTCTGGTAAAAGAATGAAGCTATTTCAACCACGTGATCACATCTATCTCACATCCTTTTTTTTTTGCAAGCCAGTTTCCAATATGCAGTCCTCCTTGATACCAATTACCATCACATCATGTTTTTTCATATAACCTTAACACAGTGAAGATGACTTCCAACTTTCCACTTGCTGAACTTTTATGTCCACTTGTTTTTCACATCAATACCTCCAATTTCTTCATATCTAGAGGCAATACTCACCTTACCGTACCAGATCAGATGATCGTACATTTGTGGTTGTAGAATCAGTGTCAATCAATATGCTGCAAGGCTTCCCATCAATACACACACTGACCCATGGAATGGTTTCTTTAGATAATACACTCATTATATCTACTGTAGCAGATGAAGTATTCTCATTCTCAAGATATTGACTTCTTGATTTCATATCATCGACTATTTCATCACAGTCTCAGATGTAACATCCGAATTTTCCACACTTGTAGTAGTTGTTTTCACCCTTTGGCAGCATGATCTAGTACTATGTCCATTTAAGTTACAGTTGAAATACCTTCTTTCTTGTGGTTTTATTCCACCATCCTTAGTAAGCAACTCTAAATTAATAAGTGATATCCATAGGATTTTGGATGATAGCTGCTCTATTAATAGTTAGGATGACTAGTGTTAGTAATTGTAATATCTAGATCATTAGTTTGCAAAATTGAAAGATGACAAGAAGTTTGATAACTGAATTGAAAGGGCTTTGCAGCTCTTGTTTTCTGAGCTACCATCTAATTCTTCCAAATCAAAGAACTGTAGCAGTCTCACTAACTAACTAACTCACCAATGAATTAACTTATTAATTAAAAAAATCTCTGCTATTTTAATATCATTAATATTTTTTGCAAAGCCTCTAGGGAAGTATTCGGTTGATTGGTTGAGTATTAGGGCTTTTTGACTTCAAGCACCAGGGCTATCTATGTCAAACAGTTGGTTTTAAATTTAGGAATAAAATAAATAATTTGAATTATGTAAAAAGGTAGAAAAGGAAAATGAGACAAAAATATTAATGTTTTTATGTACAGAATATAAAAAGGTAGGTCTAAAACGGTCAGTGACCCGTAAAAAGCTAAAAACACAATCAATCTAAATAAAGTCACCATCGCCAATGTGGAACCTAGATATGACAACTTCCTCTCTTCAGTTTCTATGACAATTAGATGACCAAATAATGTGCTTCATCTGATAAGGTTTGTGATGTGCTAACTCCAAATCAACTGCCAACTGGCGTGAATCCATGCGTTGATGATAGGTCTATAGTCCATATAAGGTACAAAAAGGGCTATGACGACATCAGAGAAGACAGATTTCGCTACAGTGAGCAAACTCATTCCTACGAATACCAACATGGTCAAAAATCTAGAAAACTGAATAGAGAAGAGAGGTAAAGACAACTGGGCCAATCTGACAGGGTTAGGAATATATGGCCTCACCTTACAGTTCAGATAACTTGCCTTTACAGTGGCAGGCAGACATGATGATGTGAACATCAAAATGAGAATATTAGTATGTCACATTATTCTACCTTTGAGTAGACATTCGTTTAAAACACCCGAAACTCAGCTGGAGAAACCAGAGTGAACCTCTGACCCAGGAATGTTAATCAAATCCTTCTCAACGATCACTTCTCTTAAGGAATTCAAAGTAGCATGGGAATATCCTCAATAGGTAGATTCCTGGTGGATTGTGATTTCAAAAGGAGTTTGTAGTCATGATGTTTCAACCAATATGTCCCCAGAACATAATTTAATGGCTGACCTGGGAGAACTTAGAAAGCCCCTCTAATCTATTCTGAATGAAAAATAGAGATTTCTGCCCTAAATATTTATCTAACATTAAATAAAGAATCAAAAACCATGGTTTGTTTTGTTGTGAATTTCGCACAAAGCTACACGAGGGCTATCTGAAGTAACCATCCCTAATTTAGAAGAGTAATACTAGAGGGAAGGCAGCTAGGCATCACCACCCAACTCTTGGGCTACTCTTTTACTAACGAATAGTGGGATTGACCATCACATTATAACGCACGATGGCTAATAGACAAAACAATTAAAAATAACATTACAAAACTTGTTTTTTAAAGATCACAGACGATGGAACTTTTCCACAAAAGCCGGACTTAATCCCTTTCAGCTCATTGATTAGAGTATTGAGTATTTGTTTTGAATAGTCCGTGTACAAAGTAATTTTCATGTTAAAATTTAAAATACTTTTTATCGTCTAAAATCTCAAATGTCCTTTGTGTAATCCCTAAAACCTTCTAAATGCATTTCAAACGTTTTTTTTAGTAACAGTACAACTTTATAGTTTATCTTTTATCTTCTCTACCCTATCTCAAAACGGGATCGGTCAATTCGATCGACTTCGTTCCACACAAAAACAAAAAAAAAAAAAAAAGAAAAAAAACTAAATTAACCTTTTTTTCTTTC
>NW_013666069.1:139673-141384 GCF_000517525.1 Limulus polyphemus | reverse complement strand
AACATGAAACTACATTCGTTTATCCTAAGTAGCTCTAACTTCGTAACATTATACATCTATAATGATCTATTTACAATTAAATTTGATTGTTTTATTGCCCTTTGAACCGTGCCTAACTACTATCCGCGCCATTATAAGTTGTAAATCAGTCGGGGAACGTGCAGCTCACGTTATGCTATCAAATTACAATTTTTCATTACCCACAAGCTACTGGCGTGCGTGCCTCCTGAATCATTTTAATTATATTATTGTTATTACTCATTTTACCTACTCTAGTCTTAAATAACGTTAAAAGATCCGTATTTTTATATTTTATTTACTTTTATAATAATAAATAAAGAATAAATATAACAAACAAGAAATACAGTACTTACCCAATCTTCATTTTTCTTGCCCTCGATTGTCGAGGAGAGTTAAGCCTGATTTTTTTATAATAATTATAGTAATGCATTTAACCATTTTTATTCAGTTAAATAATGCACTAAATAATATAGACTAATAACATGCAAAAAGTAGACAAATTCACATACCTCTCAAAATTTTTCTGGTTTTCTAACTGTGTGACAAGAGCTGTTACAAATCCATCCAAGCTAGTCGTTAACTTTCCCACTGAACGAATCTTGTACTGTGAGTGAAATTGACGATATTCTGTTCAGAATACAAAGTAATACAATACGTCATTTGATAGATGAAACCCTTGACTTTCTATTGGTTATAGGTAACATATAATGAAACGTAAGAGAGAACTATCACCGAATTGGGATGTGGCAGGAGGGATATGATTTTCTCTTTTATAACTCTGTAACCAAACAAAATTGAAGACTGTATAAATTATGGTTTTGTTTTGCGATTTATGGGGGCGCCATCAGCCGATGATATGCCCCCAATTTCACCGATCTGATCTAGTTGAACTAGATACATTCGTCACTCTGCCATTTAGCATTAAGTAGAAGTTAATAGTTACATATACATACATACATTTTTTTCAAAATTTTTTTTTTTACCATTATTATACTTTTTTTTGTAGTTAATTGTGTTACACTAAAATCCTACAAGTTCATGTTATTGGAATAATACATAACGAAAAAAGTTTACATAGTTAGTTCTTCTTGACTGGGGCGACTCCAGCCATTGGAGACAAGGATAAAAGAAGTAGCCCTATTAGTAAAAAGAAAAGGACATTAAATTTATGTTATTTGTTATAACGAAGTTATATATTGCGGGATAGAGACAATTCGTAGTTAATAGAGAGAGGTAGGTAAAAGGGACTTTTATGTTACCCATCTGTTGTTTTATGGCTGCTCGATCTCTTTGGTAATATATACATTCCATGAAAGCTTGTTCTGGGTCTTCAAAAATTGAAAAATGGCTGCATTCACCATTTGGGTGTACTTTTATTTTGTACAGATGTCCATTTAGACCCGTGCAATTAAACCGGAGGCGTGTAATGATAACTTCTTGGTGTCTGTTCGTACATTCATACTTGATGTGAGAAGAAACAACAGGAACAATTTTCTTGTAGATATTGGAATGTTGCACGTAATTCCATCTACACTGCCAGGAATCTAAAATGAATTGATAAACGTGGCCATAGAGGTCACCAATTTCAATAGAAACGAATGTGACCCCAGGATATGATAACGCATTCTTGGCAAGATGATCAACTATCTCATTTCCCTGGATTCCTATATGGCTAGGGACCCAAAGAAAT
>NW_013666069.1:135107-138705 GCF_000517525.1 Limulus polyphemus | reverse complement strand
CATTTGTTTGTTTGTTTGTTTGTAATTAAGCACAAAGCTACACAATGGGCTATCTGTGCTCTGCCCACCACGGGTATCAAAACCCGGATTCTAGCGTTGTAAGTCCGCAGACATAACGCTGTACCACTGGGGGGCTCAAAACATTTCCATAAACTTCTTTGATATTCTTTGTGGCTACAGATGCGTTGTTTCCCTTTTTTTATTTAAACAGCATTACATGCCGAATGTGTGTCTCGTCGTGTGCCATCACTATCAGATTTTTTTTTTTTTGCGAGTTATGGGGGCGTCATCAGCAGATGATATGCCCCCAATTTCCCTGATCTGATCTAGTTGAACTAGATACATTCGTCACTCTGCCATTTAGCATGAAGGAGAAGTTAGTAGTTACATATACATGCATACATACATTTATTTTTTATTTTTATTATTATACTTTTTTTGTGTTTATTGTAGTTAATTGTGTTATACTAAAAATCCTACAATGTCATGTTACTGGAATAATACATAAGGAAAAAGTTTACATAGTTAGTTCTTCTCGACTGGGGGAGACTCCAGCCATTGGAGACAAGAATAAAAGAAGTAGCCCTATTAGTAAAAAGAAAAGGACATTAAATGTTTTATGTTATTTGTTATAACGAAGTTATATATTTCGGGATAGAGATAATTCGTAGTTAATAGAGAGTGGTAGGTAAAAGGGACTTTTATGTTACCCATCTGTTGTTTTATGGCTTACAGGTCTAAATGGACATCTGTACAAAATAAAAGTACACCCAAATGGTGAATGCAGCCATTGTTCAAATTTTGAAGACCCAGAACACGCTTTCATGGAATGTACATATTACCAAAGAGATCGAGTATCTTTGGGTCCCTAGCCATATAGGAATCCAAGGAAATGAGATAGTTGATCATCTTGCCAAGAATGCGTTAGCATATCCTGGGGTCACAAACGTTTCTATTGAACTTGGTGACCTTTATGGCCAAGTTTATCAATTCATTTTAGATTCCTGGCAGCATAGATGGAATTCCGTGCAACATTCCAATATCTACAAGAAAATTGTTCCTATTGTTTCTTCTCACATCAAGTATGAAGGTACGAACAGACATCAAGAAGTTATTATTACACGCCTCCGGTTTAATTGCATGTCGCCGTATGGTCATCAAAAATCGGATAAGGTATATAAATACTTCACTCAGTAACATTGGGTTAGATGTAAAGGAACCGTTCTTAATCGAAAGTAATGAACTTAAAGAATCACTGACTATCAGAGCTTTCGTAACCTCGGAATCTTCCAGCCATAGAAGGGCTTGTAAGATAGCAAACAGTTCAGCCTTTTTAAATTATGGTTTGAGCAATAGCGATTTTATAGAGAGTATTTTACGTTTAATTTCATACATTTTCGAGGGGTGATAGATGAAATAGGGATGATGACATGCTAAGACAAAATGTGTCACTTGGGTCACACTAGTGGAAACTCAGGATTTTTAAAAATATTTTCTTGTAAAATTAAGGCCCCCCAATGGCACAGCGGTATGTCTGCGGACTTACAACGCTAGAAACCGGGTTTCGATACCCGTGGTGGGCAGAGCACAGATAGCCCTTGTGTAGCTTTGTGCATAATTAAAAAACAAACAAACAAATTGTAAAATTAAGAACTTAAAACTTGTATACTATTAAAATATGGCTTATTAGCTAAGATTTTATGCTATTCTAATTGGTATACCATAAAATAAAAGTAGTTTAATAAAATATTGAATGTAAGACCCTAAAATCTTGTGTCATGTGCAGTATAGGGAACCCGGGGCGATAGGGATATACAATACGATATTGTTGATCATGTCTACCCTGTCATGTCTACAATGCTCTATTTACACCTTAATGAACAAGAGATCTTTCAGTAACAATCCGCTGTACTCGTGTTGTTCTTAGTTGAGTTGAAAATTGTGACAGTGAAATCATTCAGCTTTCTTCTTCAGCACAAACACCAGATCTCGATAATTCTTGGGATGAAATTTGAACACCGAATTCCCCATCGTAATCCTTAAGTAAATCTGTGGACAGTTTACAGACAATCCTCCAAAATAGTTTACAATTGAATAAAACACCTACTGGCATCTGGTGAAATCTGTCACTTTAAGTCCAGGATACTATCGCGACAAGAGATGATCCAATCTAATATTTGTTTGAGGAACTTAATAAATAAGTTAGAATGTCGATAGTTGAAGAGGGGAGGACGGGCTACAAAAGTCTGATTTCATGTGAAAGAACAAGTAATCAAAACCAATAATAAGCGACTGGAGACCAGTGGGAGGATGCTTGTGATCTTCCACACATACTGACTGAGACGTTTGCAATAAATAAGAGTGAAAAACATCTGTTGTGGTGCTTTCCTCAGAGATTGACCAAATTTTATCACTTGCACTAATACGCAAAGCATATTTGTTCTTACAACAGGTACTAAGATAAACTGCTCACATCTGACGCTATTCAACTTTTAAAAAAATTGAGAGGGTATAACGGATGTTCAAAACGGAATAAGAGTCGCCTCAATTTAACGTTAGATGAGACGCGGGACAGGAATTTAGACAATAGGACTGTTTCAGTCTTAACGGGACAGTTGGTCACTATATGATTTCGCGTTTACCTGTATACCCAATTCGAAATCACGAATGTGTTCTGATATCACACACACACACACATCGTCACATGCACTAACATTTATATCAACAAAAAAGCTACTTTTATCCAGATTAGCTAAGTTTAAGTGTTAGTCTAGTTCTCTTATAACACAAAAATGCGTTATTTACAACTCGTATAATTTGTTCATCAAAGTGCATAGTTAGTGAGTGAGTAAGTGTGTGTTATAGCAATGAAATTGTGTATGAAAGATTTCGCATATATTGTACATTTCTAAGATCAAACCAATTATAACTCATGTTTCCCTCTCATCCAAACATCATTGATCTACTTTGCGCAAGGATGGTAGTTTGAGGTTCGTACAAAATCTTTCTTTGGCGTTGCTTTCGATATGACTGAAGAACAAAAAAGAATGAATTTGACACAAACGGGTACATTCGTTTTTATTTGTATAATTCCTTACTAAACTTCAAAGATATACATTCCACCATCATTCGGGTGACACGTGAAAAACAGTCATTAAGTCATCTTAACAACACCAAAACTCAGTAATATCGCCATAATGATTTAATGTTAGGTCAATGTTGTTTTTAAGGGTGATTTTTAAGGATGCCTGCTCTACTTTTAAGATGGGCAGTTAGATGTCCTTTGTAACAAAGAACGTTAAGAGTTTCTATTATAGCAAATTTTTTAGTTGGATCTCCGCAAACGGATGCACCAACAAAACCTACAAAACAATATAAAATTGTATCGTTAAAAAAAAGTATAAATGGTACCATTTTAAAATCAAAATGTTTACGGCCATAGCACCCAAAAACATTGAGGATATTCCCTCTATCAGATCATAAAAACAACAGTTTCAAAACTAGAAAGCAAATTATGGATTCAATAAGGGGCTAGGATTTGGGTACTAGAATCCACAACGTGTCAGATCCCACTGTGCCGTCTATAGGCAATTGTGAG
>NW_013666069.1:113919-134107 GCF_000517525.1 Limulus polyphemus | reverse complement strand
GTCAGATCCCACTGTGCCGTCTATAGGCAATTGTGAGTATGATAGTTACCCCTAAAGACATAAAAACAGAAATATGATATCATTAACCACCCTCGATTTCTATCAAAAATATCATTCAACCCCCATTCCAATAACATGTAGAAGTTATTTAAAAACCAAAGGTTTAAAGGACAAAAAAACAAAAAAAAACTGGGGGTGGGGGGGTGGGGCACTTTTCAAGCATCACAAGGCAAGCCTTTATTGGTGGGTGAGATGTTAGGGGAGAGTATTGGGAGTATGGATTGCTTCTGGTAAACATAGGGTAAATTGGGTTTAAAAACACCTTTAAAAGCTAAAGTAAACAGTGAAGTATTGTATATTAACACTTAATACAGATAGCATGATAACAATTATTTCTATTGTGAAGTCCTACAGGTCCCTGTGTTCCATTCATTTTAAAACAAATATTTTCCTTTCTAATAACTCTCAGCAGGCCAGGTATCTTTTAGTAGTTGTTGACATTTTTTATGATTGAGGAAATGGGGAATTTAGGGCATAAGAACAGGGGATTGAGCCCACCCACCTACTCCCCGTTCACATCACTGCTCCGCCTTTTTTATAGTTCTAATATCATATAATGATGTAATTCTATTCCTATACAGTATATACGGTGTTATAAACTTTATACCAATCTCTGTAGTTCTGGTACTCCTATAGCCACCCGTAAAAAAACAAAAAACAACCTAATATTGCAGGCAAACATGAGTTAACTGGGTCAGACCAGTTGCCTAAACCTGTCCTTTTCGACCCACACGTACCGCTAGTTTTTATATTGAGATTTTTACATAAAATATAAATATTTCAAGTTAAAAATAATTGCATTTAAATTATTTGTGAACGATTTAATTTATAATAATTTATAAAATGTAGTATAAAATAATTAAAGACTTTCATAATTTCAAAACTATTATAGCTATTAAACAAAAGTTTATTTGTAACATCTGTACATTACAAGTGAAGAAAGTGCTTTTATTATAGATTGTTAAATATGTTTTTAATTTGTGAAATTATTACATGTTTTAACAGCATTTGTGGCACTACATTATTTGGGGAGAGCAGTTTCAAGATGGGAAATTTAAGTTTCCTTGTTTGTAAGTATAAATGACATTTTAATGAAATCGACAGTTTATTTCTTTAAGATGATGCTCGAACATTTTTGTAATTTAAATAAACATCGGTAGTTTATGAGCTTATTACATATTTAATACTATAATGTATTTCTGATGTTTTCTACCGATGGTACTACAAATGTCTCTAATGTTCTATTGTTTTCAAAGTCATCGATTTTAACACTTGCCAAACGAGCCAGCCTAGCATATTTTGTACTGAGCCTAGGGTGATCTACAAGGGGAAGGAGGGCCATTACAGAAACTAGTAATTTAAGGTTATTTCGATGGATCTCGATGATTGAACCTCAGCACAACATTTGAAAACGAAAAAAAAAACAAGTAAATATTAATGAAACTAGGACATGATGAAATTTATATGAACTATATTATAGTGGTTCCATACTGGGCATTATACCATCCTTTTTATATTTATTCTTCATTGCAGAAATGGCATTTTGAATTTGAGAATCACTAGGGAACTCATTTTGTAACGCATTGTGCATTTACTTGAAGTTCAACACTGCATCTTTGAGCGTTACTGTGTTATAATTTCTTACAGGAGGTTTCAATCCCCCCCCCCTTTTTTTTGTTGAAGATACCGTTACTGTTGTGTCCGTTTTTTTATGTTTCGCTTTCAATGCAGTAATTAATTGACGAATTTCCGATTCAGCTGGTATGTAAAATCTATTAGGATATCTTCAAAGAAGTTCTTCCTTCATCCGATCTGGACCCACGGTTGAACTTAATTGTTACACTTAAACCATTACATTCACAACCACATCTAGAACATTTCAAATATGTTTCATTTTACTTTATATTTACAAGTTAACTTCTCGATGTTAGTTCTCGTGGTCACGAGTCTGGTCCAGAGATCTAGACCTCAATAATAGTACCCAACGTCCCCCCCCCCTTTTTTTGTGTCTAACCTACACAACCCAGACCTTTCCGGAATGACCCATTTTTTGGGATCCACATCAAGATGCCGGGTTGGCTCGTGTGGCAGGTATTAAGTATGAAGCATAAATTGATGCTTCAATTTTGTGATAAAAACAAGATATAAAATATATTATTTGCAAGCAAACGTATTAAACTTAGTTTAGTAAAATGTTATGTAAATTTAAAAAAATTATATTAAGACAGCACTCTTCAATGTTCAAATTATGGAATAAGATAGGTGATACTGCAGTCTCGTTTTCCCTATTTTTTATGTAAAATTAACAATAGGTAGCTTTGTCTTGTTTCATGTTTTGTTCATAGATGCCAGGACCTATGCTACCGTTTTTACTTAAAGTTACCCACACCCCTTAGAAACATAGACTCTCTAACAAAAGTATTTTTTTCTGTTTAAAGGATTTTATATTGGATTATAAGACTGGCCCTTCCGTACAATATTTGAAGGGGGGAGTTCTAATTTGTGAGATCAAAAGTCAACAAATATTCTGTGAAGCACAATTAGAATGCAAAATATACTGATACTACGGGGACCTGGGACATCCTCCCCAGAAAATTTTTAAAAATAGGTGCTATGAGATTAAATCTGCAAGCAATGTTGCATAAAATCCACAAACATCCAATGAAAAAGCCAACAAATCATAATTCTGTTGTAACACTACATGGAGAGCTAGACTTGAATTACCATAAATATGTATGATTTATTATAGTAAAGTATTGAACTATCTACAAGCAGAGTAGTTATTAATGGTTAAATTATATTAGTAATTTAAACAACCCTGTGAGTTTAGCGATAACGAGCGTCTAGTGGTGATTTTTGAGTGAAATTATCACAGATTGTATTGAAATAACAAAGTAGAGAAGAAATAATTCGTCTTATCAATTGTGTTCTAAAGTAATTGAACCAACCTGTGTGGACTTTGACGAAAAAAAGAGACAAATTGTGTTGGTAGTTTTAACCAATAGCAAGTGAATCAGTTTGAGTTATTTTATCTATAGTGGCCTAGTGTTTTTTGTTAGTACAGGATAACTATTATCGCAGCTTTGTCGAAATAAGCTACTTTAATACCAAATTATATAACTTAAGAACATTAATTCAGATTTAGAATTTTCATCCAATACACGCAAAGACTATGTACACATAGCTATTCCTAATTTTAAACTCATAGATTAGAGGACAGACTAGTAGTCAGCAATACCTACTTCTACAAAAGCTATGTCTAGCTCTTTGAATTGAATAACAGATTGACTGCAATTTTATAACTTTCCCACAGCTAAAAGTGCGGAACATGCTCAGTGGCATCACGTCTTGATCCACCCTATCATCTGCAGCTCGGAACGCTAATCATAAGGCCACACCCAACCTAGTTATGAAACACCCTCTAATATGATACACTGTTAGCTTTTACCGTAACATAGAATGTAAAATGAAAGCTCAATTGATAATTTGTTTCCGATATTAGTGCAAAGCTGCACAAGGGCTATCATTGCCAGCCTTCCCTAATTTTGAACTGATAAACTAGAGGGAAGACAGCTAGTCAACAACATCCATCGTTAACACTTAGGCTACTCTAATAGAATAGTTGGATTTGACTGTCACTCTTATAACGCACCCATGATTCCAAATTGCGGAAAGGGATCTTTCGACAACGGGATGCAAACCACAGAACCTCGTATTTACAAATCTGTATGCTAAAAATCATTCTAACATGGAATTTTCAGACATGACTTGCTATCAAGTGAGGGCCCATGTGTAGCCTAGTGCTTAGCATGCTCGACTGTAAATCCAAGAATCTGTGGTTTGCATCCCATTGTGTGTGACCTAATGGTTAGCATACAGATTTGTAAATACGAGGTTCTGTGGTTTGCATCCCATTGTGTGTGACCTAATGGTTAGCATACAGATTTGTAAATCCAAGGATCTGTGGTTTGCATCCCATTGTGTATGACCTAATAGTTAGCATACAGATTTGTAAATACGAGGTTCTGTGGTTTGCATCCCATTGTGTGTGAACTAATGGTATATAATATATACTCGTTGAGGACATTGTTAGAATACAGGGTAGATACATTATTAGATTTATGACGTTAAGGACATTGTTAGAAACAGAGTAGATATATCATTATATTTATGACGTTAGAGACTTTGTTAGAAAATCGAGCTGATACATTATTAGATTTAGTTGGAATCAAAGCAATTCAGTTAACAAACAGAAGTATCATATGTATTCCCTAATAACTATTGTAATTTAGGCTGCTCAAACAGCTCTAGGGAGAAAGAGAAAGAAAAAAAGGTGGTGTAGGAATGAAAGGCTCTCAAGAACTTGCCAATAAGTGTAAGATCGACATATTCAAATACTTGATATAACAATAATAATAGTGATGCTGCTCTCCCTTCTGGCGACCACAGCTGTTCAAATAGATAATTTATTCTAATAACTTTAAAGTAAATATCAGTACTAGAATCTTAAAACTGCATAACCTTAAAAGTAATTATTATTTGCATGTTTGTTTTCATCTACCACTCTTCAGTTACCATTTTTGTGCTTGTAGTCTATTAAATACAATCTGTCCGTTTCTGAAAGTTTTACTTCTTTAAGAAAAGTTTTTGGTAGTTTTGTAATTACTCTAAACACAAATAGTTCTTTTCTATTTTGGTATCTTGAAACAAATATTAGCGTTTTTATTTTTTTTAGGTCTGGGTTTATATTAATACTTTATCTGTATGATGAATAATCATGTTGGTAAGCCTGTTCTTACCAGCATTCTAAGCCTATTCAGATATGTGAAGAGAAGTAGAATGCAATTGAAATGAAATTTTTGAAAGTGATCTTAACCAATATTGATGTAAAAATAACAAGTAATTAATCTTAATACTGGTTGTAGTTTGCTTCATTTCATATATTAAAGTCTATATAACTTCAGGGTTCTGACTACAGGGGACGCTACATATTAATACTAAAAATAATAGTAATGCTTAACAGATTACTGGTAACGTACGTTTTAATTGTTTATGATGATTATTGTGTGTGTATATATATATATGTGTGTGTGTGTGTGTGTGTGTATATATAATTGGTTATTACCTTACGGTGTGAATTTATGATGAATATTTCCAACTACGGCTTCTTTTTTCCAAAATAAACATAACGCGTTTAAAACCATAGAAAAAAATTCTTATATACTTTGTAATTGGTTTCAATTATATCACTTAAATGTTTGTGTGGGATTAGAGCATTGAGAAATTTAACTCGTATGATATTCTCTTTTTAATTAGCTTGAGAACAGTAGAACATGAGCGTTATTGATACTGAGGGTGGGTTCAGAATTATAGCAGTTACCACAAAGCAGATTTTACTTCCCACATTGCCAATTGAACGTGTGAGTGACCATTTAGCTCAGATCTGTCTTGTTGAAACATGGTGACTGAAGTGTGAGCGAAAGTGGTTTCCGGCATTTTGTTGAATAAATTTGTACATAGACTGCAAGAGGATGTAGAATTGGCTAATATATCAAATATCATAAAATTGAATTTGACTACAAGTGTTGTTCTGTTTATTTATAATTAGTTTTTCGTTCACTAAACTAAAATACTTGCTAGTTTTATATAATAATCAATATATTTTTTATTACTTATGCCATTTCTTCTTATAATTAACAGGCACCGATGTGGTACTCATAAATGTGTGTTTTAGTGGTGTTTATTTAAGCATGATGAGTTTAATTGTTGTTGTTCTGAGTCAGATATTGGGAGATATATGCCGTTAGATGAAGAGTTCAGACTTCAAACACTTTTTCGGTCTCTCTACATGATTTTATAAATACAGAAGCTTCGGAACCAGGGGTGTTGTAGCATGTTTAACTTATATAGCAACTGTAAATTAAATTATATTAATTTTCTGGAGGCATATCCCCAGAACCCCTTAGATTGAGCTACCTTTGGTAGCACAGGAGCTGCTTTTAGCAATTCCTTATACTTTCAATCTTTCATTGTAAAACCTACATGTCTAGCCAAGCACCCTAATTTACAACTCCTTCCTTCACCACTGAAATGCATAGTGACATTTTCAGACCACAGTAAGTTGACATATATATATATCAGTATGAAAACGACCATAAAACTTCAGAACGCATTTTATATATACTAAAGCAAAACATTGAGTAAATATTAAAAAAAAAATCCTTAAATCTTAAGGTCGTTTTCGCAATGTTTATTATGTCTCATCACTTCAGTTAGCATTTTTTTTTAATTCCTGTAAACTCCCAGTGGAGCATAGGGCCGTAACAACACCTCACCAACGGAGAGTTGTTGTTGCAGTTACTTGTAGCAAGTTGGTTTTTTTTTGCTAGCCCCGCACCCAACCCTCCTCCTTTCTCAGGCAAAGGCGGAGGTTTACATGTTTGGTGTGACGGGGATTCGAACCCTCGACCCTCAGGTTACGAGTCGAGCGCCCTAACCACCTGGCCATGCCTTCAGTTAGCATTACCGAAGTTAAACATAAATATTCTTAATAATTAAAGGCTGACATTCTCCTGATATGGTGTTCCACAATTTACATTTTTCAGTAGAATCTTGTTACATATGTAAAAAACTGACTTTTGAATTGTGTAACTGAAAAAACTAAAAACAAAATATTGAAAATTTAAGGTCGTTTGTAACCAAACATTTGTCTTTATAAACGCAATAACTGGCATTATAGCTGGTGAAAGGGAATATAAAACTACTAAGCCATTATAGACATTTTCAAACAATATTGCATCAATATTCTCATGAAAGTGGTGCCATAAATGATGCAACATGTTGCCAAATAATCATTCTGTCCGTGTATGGACTTCAGAGTTTTCCATTCATGATTTTACAAGTGAGAACTCATTTCAGAGTAAAATCAGCAAATACTAAGATATATGGTAAATTTTCTTTATAACAGTTTTTTTTTACTGCAGCAAAGCTTAACCAACATCTGTCAGACCTTCCATTCTGATGACGAATCAAGACTTTTATGCAACAGTAATGTCACTCTCAACGACTTGTACTACTTTGAACCATAACTTCAGAAAAGTTCTAATGGTCTAACGTCATGCATAATTTACTATTTAAGCATAAGTGAGAAATCGTATGTACCTCTAATGATTTCTTACCTTTCATCTTGAAAATGTTTTTACATATACCTTAACACACACAAAAAAAATATTTAGTCACTCCTTTGCAGATGTCATGATTTTATTTACTGTACAAAATACTTGAAAGCAATTTTATTTTACCATTTGAAGCCCGTTTAGAACAAGGCTTGAAAATAAAACATATATACAAAATTCTTTATATTTACTACATATAGTTAAAAATCTTTTCGCAGATTTTACAACTCTACAAACTTGCATAATATTAAATCTTTACAAAGCATTATATTTTCTGCTACTTAAAAGTTTGTACAAATCATTTTAAAAAATTGCTTTTCTTTTGGTAACACTTCAAGGTGCAAAATAATGTCCAACAATGATAAATTGTGATTTACAAGAGCTGTAAAGAAGGCACTTTTGTTTGTTTGTTGTAAAGCACAAAGATACACAATGGGCTATCTATACCGTACTCGCCATGGGTATTGATGCCCAGTTTTTAGCAATTATAAGCCTCTACACTTACTGCTGAGCAACTGGGGAGGAGGGGGGTCAAAGAAGGCACGAGTAATAAAAAGGGTATAAACTCATTTTCTAATTTGTCTCGTACCTTTTCATGAGGCCATTCTGTTCTTATACATCTTAAATTGAATATTTTTATCCACACTTTATCAGGGAAAGACATTAAAAGTATGTAAGGTGGACTTTAACGAACTTATCCCAACACTTCTAAAGTTAACAATTGGGAGTGAGCTAAGCTATAACAACACTGAAAAATAAAACAAATAAAAAGTCACTTTTCTATTGCATCATCCTAAGATATCTTGTTTCCTCCATCAGTGAGTTTAAGGTGGAACTCATGTCATTGATGATCATATTGGATGTTGCTTGTAGAGGTGATTGAGATTTATCATTAGTATAACCTACAGTTAAGCTACTTACTCCAGGTTGAGCATAATTAGAATTCTTAATAGTATGTTTCATGTTTGTGTTTGGAATGTTTGTACATGACTTATTTTTGACTGGTGCATTCTCCTTAGACAGCTTAGTTTCTTGTCTATCAGTTGTACTGGTAACCTTGGGAGAAAGTTCCACTTGCTGCCATGGATCCAGTCCAGATTGCAATGTCGGACCATTCCTGGTAGTGCTTCTCGAATTAGTTTTGTTGGATGCTATCTGCTGACATTGTTGAACATATTCTAATGTTCGTTGGTATGCTTCTGGCTGCATGGCAGTTCTTGAGGATTGGCTGATATCTTGACATTGAACTTCAGACTGAGAGTTGGGACAGCTATTGCACGTTGATCCTGGTGATGGGTATGATTGTTGAGGTTTATGCAATGATTGAATTTTACCACTAGGAGATGGTATAGGTTGCTGAGATTGATATACAGATGATACTTTAGAACCATAAGGTAAATTCTGCTGTACTTGATGTACAGGTGTTGCGTTAGAAGCAGGCATAGAACAATAATGTTGGGAAGCTGTTTCTGTGGGAGCTGTTAATGGATAAGGCTGATAAGCTTGTTGTGTAGGAGGTCCATTTACACCATGTAAAAGGTAATGTTGTGGAGTTTGAGAATATGACTGAGACTGTTGTTGTTGTTGTTGGATGTGATGAGGATAGTTTTGGGCTTGTTGTTCAAGGGATAGTTTAGGCTGTTGAGCAACAGGTTCTTGAAGATTATTAGGGTGTTGCTGAAGTTGTGGGAAAGGATGGTGGTTTTGTAGCTGATGTGGAGGAATCCATGAAGAGTTAGTACAAGAAGGAGAATGTTGAATGTGAGGATTAGATGTTTGATAATTAGTAAGGGGAAGTGCAGCAGGTGCTTGTAAGTTGGGTCCTGTTTGTGAGGAAGAAAATGGAGTTTCTGTATGATTTTGAGGGAAAGATGCTTGAGAATTGGACTCTGTTATGATATGAGAATATGATGTTTGAAAGTTAGACCTTGTTTGAGGGTTGGTAACTTGATGATGTAATGTGGGATTAAGGTTTACAGCTTGGCAGAGCTGCTGATGTTTTGGAAATGACTCTGAATTAGTATTAGAAAGTTTGTAAGAATGTCCAACTGGTAAAACACTGGATTGGGAAGGTGTGTGCTCATACGATGGGTGAACAGATACCTGGCTGGAGTCTGGATTGTAACACATTTGTCCTCCAGATGTATTACGCATTTGGCTGTGATAACAAGGATGTGACTGCTGTGGTGCAGACATATTACATGTTTGGTTATGATAACTTGGATGTGGCTTTTGGGTAGAGTTTATAGCACCAAGAGAAAGAGAAGCTGAAAATGTTTCAGCAACACAGTGTGTTTCTTGTGCTATATTGCTCAATGCCATTTGAGGTATTACACAGTGAGTTGATCTTGGACATGACTTTGTATCCATTGGGGTTGATGGGTACCACTGTTTGTTTTTAGCATTATCTATGGATTTATCTTGTAAAGTTTCACATTGTTGTTGGGACTGTTGTTGGTCTACCAAGTAGTTCTGTTCAGTATTTCCAAGATTTGGATGGTAATTGAACCTTGTGGATGTATAGGTATTGTCACTGTGGCCTGAAGATAAACAATGTTTTTGGTGACAAGGGTACTGAAACTGTTTGTTACTTTCCATTATTGAATGTTGGCAATTATCCTTGTGTGTGGGGGTGTTTTGATATTGGTCCCAACTGTGGTGGTACTTATGAGCTGCTCCCCAGCAAGAGGTATTTAAGTGAGCCTGACCTTGATTCTTAGAAAGTTGATGGTTTCCAGAATTTATCTGTTGAAACGTGTTTGTTTGTTGATGGTATTGAGGATTTGACTGGTAGGGTCTAAAGTTACATGTTGGTGCACTGGCAACTGACTGATTCATGAAATTATTTGTAGTGTTCATGGAATGGTTTCCAAATTTACAACTGAAAGATGGGGCAACACCATTGCTTTGTTCTATACATGCTATCCTAGCAGACTGCCTCTGAAGTTCATCATATTGGCTTACACTAGACACTGCCTGACTCAGTTGAGACTGTGGTCTTACCACCTGAGTGTTGGTTTGTTGTTCAATGACACCTTCATTAAGGTAGTGCATCATTTCATCAGGAAGAACTAATTCCTTGTTTGCTTCAATGGGTTTGTCTACTTCTAAGTTTTCTAAAACCACATCCTGGTTTGGATGATGACTTCCACTATGGCTGCTTGAACCACCAGGAGTTTTGGGTCGGTTTGACTGACCTATTGGTGGTAATGGTGTAAATTTGTTTAAACTATTTACACCTTGAGGTTGACGAGTCTGTCTAGCAGTCTCTTCTTTAGGTTCAAAAGGTCTTAAAACAACATTTGATTGATGTTCCTCGGATATTGGTCTGTGACTTGTTACAGCCACTTGTCTGGAGACATTTCTTGCTTCTACAGCCATGTTTTGACTGTGTCGTTGCACTATAAGATTTCCTGTATTGTTCAAGTGCTGTGAAGGCAGTGTTTGAGAATGAAGTTCTAGTTGTGTTGTCATTCCAGCTGACAATCCTGAGAGGCTACTGACCCCACTAGTTCTTTGCGAGCTGCATACGGAAGCTGCCTCACTTAGTATCTGATCATTAATCATGCCATGAGACACTCCTGAAAACTGACTACCTTGAGTGCTAGAAATATCACTGCTTTTAGTGTTGAGTTTGTTGTCTGAACACATGCTGCCATAAAAAGAGCTGATGGTACTACTGCTAGAGCTATTTCTGCGGCAACCTGTTTGTGAGAGTTTAGAACCTAAAGAAAAAAAGAAAATAAAGAACTATATTTAATTTGTCATTATTACATTTATATAGCTACTCAACTCAATAGTCCAATTATTTTTATTAGAAATTATTGTGGTGTTCTGGAGACTTAAATACAGAAGATTAATCACACTATGTTAGATCAATGTTCCAAGTCCTCTGCAATTTTTTAAATTACATCCTCCAGTGTAGGGTTAAAATTCATATGGAATGCTCCTAACTTTTCTTGATTGATTGTTTGTTTGTTATTAAGCACAAAGCTACACAATGGGGTATCTGTGCTCTACCCACCATGAGTACTGAAACCTGGTTTCTAGCATTGTAAGTCTGCAGACATACTGCTATGACACTGTGGGGGCAACTTTTCTTGAATAGGATGACATTTTGATCTGTATGTTGAAATTCTGGTTTTCTTGCCCACATTTCTAAAAAAAAAACAACTATTGATATCAAAATGCAGTTGGATGTTTGTGAACTTGTTTGACTTGTGAGCCTTCAAGTCCTTGTTTATTATCTTGTGAATGGTACAATGGTACCAGGAAGTATGCCTAGCCTTACTGTATTGTTTTTTCTTCTTGTGTTTTAGTCAGAGGGTTTTTTTCTTCTTAAATATAGCCTTCACTTTGGGTTTTCTTTGGCATTGCTGTTGACTAATTTGGGTTGTGGTTTTAAAGCTTGTTGCTGTCCTACATGTCCTATTGATTGTATTCTTCCACTGGTTCATGTAACTATATAAAATACCTTCCTCAGAATATGCTCTAACAGTTTGCTACAGTGTGGAACTATAACTAGGTATAATGTGGGTCTGTCATGGACCACAAAATTTTCATTTAAATTTATCCTTTCAGAATGTATTTTCAGTCTTTTTCAACATTGTTGAAGTGCAAGTGTTCCACAACTGACAAACTTCTGCCAGGTAATACTCACTGCCATCTAATGAGCAATTCAATAAAATGAAACTTTACTGTCAAACTTTCTCATTTTAGGTCACACTTTATATGAAAATATGATATCTAATATTTAAAAAAAATTGTGTTGTTTATTAACCGATGGATTATTAGTTACTCTTTCATTCTTATTTTGATAATAGAACACATAGTTAGATTTAAAACCAGTCAATAAGATGGCAGCCTTGTAACTAATTAAGGGGTTTAGTCAGTAAAATTGGCTTGGCATTTTGAAAGGACTTTGTTGTAACATGGTCACACATATAACAAAATCTCATGATATGGACCCCGTGGACTGCGTCATTGCAGGGCTCGAGTGTACATACATAATTTTGCATCTTATATAAACAAATGATTTTCTTGTTCTTCTCCAGTTCATTTTCCCTATAGAGACATGGTGTGTAAAGAGCTTCTATTTGTTAATCCTGTGCCATCGATTTAAGTGCAAAATTTTTTATTGATGATGATGGTAACAGCTGAGAGTCTTTTGGACAGTGAGTATTAACTATTACCTACATATTTATTAAAAACATCCTAACTAGACAAAATGATATATCTTCTAATCATAAATAATGACCATGTTTCTCCAATACATTTAGGATTTCATGATTATGGTTTTTAAGGTGTGTAATCCTCATTGTTGTTGTCCTTGATGCATAAGAAAAACAAATATAAATATATACTATGATTTTTCTTACATTAAATATATAATTAAAGTTTAAATTAATTTCCTTACATTAATTGGAATTCATAGTAAATTGTTAAAAATAAAATGATAAAAAGTCAAGTAAAAATTATCTGAAATATTTACAAACTGACATAAATACTGACTTGGGTTTTTAAAGGACGAATCTGTGAGAGTTTTTGTTGCATGGCCTGTATGTCGAACATCTGGTAGTTTAGTCATTCCTCCATGTACACTACCTTTCTTACATCCTTGTAAATTCTGGACATCTTTTGAAAAGAATATATAACATTAGAATAAAATATAAACACAGCTTATAGCACTGATATACATAGATAAAAAAAATGTGTAAGGTTAATAACCATAAATTTTGGGACAACTTATTACTAAAATTTTATCCTAGGAATTAAGAATTTACTAAAACATTTATTTAAAAACAGATAATATGCTTAACTCCTTTGAGTTTCAATTTAATATATTAAGTACTGTTTTACATTGGTTACGTTTTCTTTATACTCTCTCAAATCTACATTTTAAAAGCTGCTTTTCATGTGAATATAAGAAATATTTTTGCAACTAACCACCTCTTGGTGGAAGGACATTTGGTAACCATGAGCCTCCAGGTTTGAAATGTGATTGAAATTTGCTTTTTAATCTGTTGTGAACGTTCCTCTCTACTTCTCTGTTCTGATTATTTGGTGCCACAGCACATGCAACACCAGGTACAATTTCCTCAACCTACAACAGAGTAAAATATAAACAAAAAAATATTAACATCTGAGCTATCCTCCATGTGTCATGGACATTTTCCAGAAATGAAATGAGTTATATTCTGGAATACACTTCAGTTGCATATATAATATGATACATTTATTTCACTGAAAAAAAATGAAAACATGCTTTATTTGACTATACTGTATTTTACTATTCATGTATTTTTACTAATAGGCTTTCAGAAAATTTACATTTTTACTAATTGGAAAAACAAAAGATGTTGTTAAGCCAGGAACTGAAAATATAAAACCAAAAGTTTTACGAAACATTACAGGAAATTAGAAGAAAATATTAAATGATAGTTTGTAATCTATAAACTGTGTATATGCTTTGTTTTATCAGTGTTAAATCTAATAATTATAAGTAACATAAAATTATGAAAAAAAAACACACAAAAATACAAAGAAAATATGTCATTTTTAGTTGGATTCTCACTGGAATTTCAGGATTTTCCACTAATTCCCAGAAGTTTTCAGCTTCTACACAACCACTTGTTGTAGATACACTGTTGTCACTAATAGGGCCTTCAAAAAGAGCCTGATCTGTACAGCCTGGCATCTCATGGCCCACATCACCTCCTGGACTTCCATCTTGTTGGGGAGAGCCCTGTTCCTAGGTATAAACAAAAAAATGAAACAGAATATGAAACTGAAAAAAAAAAACACTGAATTATCCATCTTGTTAGGAATTCTGTTTCCTAAGACAATTTTGAGTCTACATCATGATTGGAATGTTTTTTGTCTTTATACGCTACTTTTTAACATGCAACATATGAGCCAAGAGGTGTCTTTTTACTATGGGGTTTTTGGTTACCAAAAATTTTCCAATGCCAAAACTGCTAAAAACCATGTATTTAGATGTATCTTGAACCATCTTTTTTTTCTTTTCTTTCTTTTTTTTTTACAAAAATTTAATAAATAATTCAAACATTATGGCACTTTGTTTCTAAGTGGGTGTGCATAGTAAAGCACATAAGCATGATAATACAATTACTATGGGATGGTAGCGGTTTGACTCTTCTTCTTTTGCTGTGACCACATCCGAGAAACTAATGATTTCAGTTGATCATTTCTTGGGAAATCGTCATTGCAAATGTCATCTTTATGCCACAATATTAGCTCACAGACTGCATTTTTAGGTGTAATAGTGTAGTTTGATTGATACACAATGGACATCTATGTGTCTCTGTAAGATTGCTGTATTCCTCTGGAAGAAGTAATGTTAAGGTACCATGTTTTTTGTACTCCACTGTCAGGGCTGTGATACGTTGACAAATCTCTGGTATATTGAATCGATCAGGATATGTAGATTGCACTTCTTCAAGCATTCTTCTGGTGCCCATTTTATTTCACTTATCCTTGACATCTTTGTTGAACATTTCAATAACATCATCCTTGAATTGATCTGTACACTTTTTGTCATAAATTTTACCGAGTGATGGACGTAAGGCCCAACAAAGAGTAAATTACAAAGGAGCTGGGATTCAATTTACTTCTCGTGTCCATTTCTGAATTACCAGAGGATACATTGGCTGCTTCCCACCATGTTTTTGAGATATTTTTGTTGCAGAGGATAATCTGTCACATGAACAACCACAATGGCTGTGTTTGAAGCATATTCCACAATGTGGATGCTTGAATTTGCATGTTAAATGCTCCATGTTTTTCTTGACCTGGCCATCTACAGAATCATCACATCAGTTCAGTAAAAGTAGTGCTAAATAGCCACATTTCGACCAATGAGAATTATCACAAAGTTATAGCAAAAAATAAAGGCCACAATGGTTTAGCATTTCTTGATCAACAACAAAGACTCCCCTTGGCTAATATGATGCATATTAATTTTTTAATTCCTTTTCATCAACTGGGCATCAAAGTTTACTCTTACTTAGCAAGGACAGGAAATTAATTTTTCTGTTTAAAAAAAAAGAGATTTTTCAGAATACTTTATACTGATACTTTTGTGTGGGTCTATGTCATTAGTTTCTTTGATTTTTTTCATATTTTTTCAGAAGCAACTGATAAAAAATAGTGTGCTTAAAGTAATCTCAAACCTCATGAAGACTTAAAAATAGTTAAAAAATTTTTGATTTGTTTGTTTTTAGAGCAAAATAACATTGGGTTATATACTGTGTCCACCGTGGGGTATCAAATCCCAGATTTTAGTGTTGTAAATCTGTAAAGTTATTGCTGTGTAAATGGGGAGAAAAAGTCCTTAAAAGCTAAGTTATAATACAAATTTGCATGGAGTTTATTCAACATGAATACTTGAAATTGTTTGCCCTTTAGAAAATAATAATTTTGTTAAAAGCTATTTCAACCATCAGAGTTTCTTTTATTCTTACCTCAGATTTAATACTAGGACTTGACAAACTGGTTAATTTACTTCCTGTGCCATCATCAGAATGAGGACTGCCATCAATGCTCCCAGGGGTAGTTTTATCTTTAATTCCAGCACCTCCTGAACCCCTGCTATCATTTCCTTTATGCTTCTTACTAGCATAAAACTCTGGGCCATGAACAGTCTTAACATGTTTCCTGAGTGAGCTAGGGTCAGTGTAACGTTTAGTACAACCTGGAGCTTTACATACATATGGTTTCTGAAAAATAAACAAAATATACAAATATTTTTATATACTCTCTTCTTCTAAATACATTCTTTATAATGTTGATGAAAATACATCATGAATTGGTTTTTATATGTTTGTTTGATAGTAAACACAAAGCTATACAATGTGCTTTCTGTGCTTTGCCAATTCACATACTGAAACTCAATTTTTAGAAATAAAGATAAACCCTCAGACTTACCACTGATTCATCAGTAAAAAATGTGAGGAATTTTTAAATATCTTTATTTAATATAATTAAAATTTGTAAATACTTGCTATATATTGCTCCAGGTGGGTCAGTAGAAAGTCGGATGGCTTATAATAAAAACAATTGGGTTTTAATACCCATAGTGGGCAGAGCAAAGACAATTCAATTGTAGTTTTGTGCTTATACCCAATTCGATTTTATTACTCATCAGGATCTTTACCAGCCTACCCTCAAACTGAAACCCATTTAGGCAGGATTAGAGTAAATTAATCTACGAGACCTTGGGAGTGATCAAATATACCAATCAAAAAGGTTTGATCTTCTGAATCCAAAACTGTAATTAGATCTCAAATTGGTCAAGATATGACAGAACTATGAGCTAAAAGTTTGTACTTGAAAAATTCAGAACCATTCTATGAGCCGCTACGCTACAGCTAAAAATTGGTAAATTAGAACTTGATAATGTCAGTTTTCATGGTGGTAGGGATATATGAACATCCTGAATTTCTAGTCTTAAGTTGTGGTGGAATGGAATGTATCAAAACTACATTTTGACATTGTTTATGGGAGAAAGCAGAGGGTTGTTATAAATGGAGTTCAATCAACCTAGATTAATGTCACAAGTGGTGTATCTCAGAGCTCAGTGTTAGGGCCTCTGTTCTTATTTCATTTATATAAGTGACACAGATGAAGAAATGGTTCATAAATTACTTAAATTTGCTAATAATATTAAAATTTTTGGCACTGCTGGCTGTGAGGAGGATGCTGCTGCTTTACAAAATGACTTGGATTATTTGTTGAGTTGAAAGAATAATGGCAGATGGCTTTTAATTTTGATGGGAATAACATGTTATGGAAGAAAATGATCTTGCTGTTCTGATTAATCTGTCTCTTAAGTTATCCAAGCAGTATGTTGTTACTAGCGGCAGGGCAAATTTGATTTTAGGTTTTATCAACAGAAATATTGAACACAAGTCTCAAGGGATTATAATTTCATTGCATAGGCTACTGATAAGCAAGATTTGGAGTATTGTATTCAGTCTTGGGCTCCTTACCTTAGAAAAGACAATGAAATGTTGATAAAGATTCAGAGGAGAGCTACTAGGATCATACTTGAGATGGAAAATTTGTGATGTGAAGACAGGCTAAAACCTCTGAAAGTGTATTCTCTTGATAAAAAAAGATTTAAAGAGAATCTGAATAAAGTGTTTAAGATTGTTAAGGGATATTGTTGATGCATTATCAGTTTTTTCTTACTTAATGGTGAAAATGTTAGGACTGTGAGATACAAATATACATTTTTGGAGGGGAGGAGCCATCTTCAGCCAAGATAGTTTTATTTTTCTAACAGAGTGGTTGGCCTTTGAAATATGGTCCTTCAGAAGTGGTGGGTGCAGTAAATATAAGGAATTTTAATGGGAAGACTTGGTACATATTTGAATGATAAGAGCTGGCTTTGAGTATTTTATTTTTTATTTCAAAGTTAGTGGATAAGATGACTTTGATGGACCAATAGGTATTTTGTTGTCATTAAAATTTATGTTGTGCTATGTTAAGTGCTTTTTTAAGCTTAGTGCCTTTTTCTTACCTCATTTGAATGGGTCCTGTTTTGATGTTTAGCTCGATCTGATGCATTACTGAAAGCTTTAGTGCAACCTGGAAACTCACACATGTAAGGCTTCTCTCCAGTATGTGAACGCAAATGAGTCTTAAGATTCTCTAATCGAGAGTAGGCTTTACTACAACCCTCAAACTGAAATAAATCAAGAAAAAAAAACAGAATTACTCCAATGGTTTATTGATCATTTTTATAATAATAACTGTAGTAGATGAGTAATTATAAGGTAATTGTAGAATTGTTAAGTCTATAACATCTTATGCTAATAAGAAAACTTATAATATGTGACTTTAATAGGTTGCAAAATGAAATATAAGCCAAGTTATTCAAACAGTTATAGTACTAATTATTTAAGAAAACCATATAGTCTAATACCATCTATGGTAAATTCCCAATACTATATAAACAAACCAGTAGGTTTAATGTATAATTCCTGAATTATTTTTTTCAGAATTAAAGAATATTACTCTCATTTAAGTATGATTATTAAATATGATGTTTTTCAAACTACTGCAAACTCAAGCAAATACAAAATGCCATTCATGACACAATACATTTTAAGTAAATATTATCTTTAACAGAAAAATATGAAACATTTTAGGAGTTTCAATTTGCAGTAAGTAGAATAAGGTATAAAGTACAAATTGAAACTTTTTAAGCACATCATTTTTTTATAGTTAAGTGGTTAAATACTTTACTTAACTAATTAATATATGAAATGGTATTGAGAATCATCTTTTGATTTCTAACCCTCATATCAGGTATTCGTAATTGTCATTAGTACAAGTTTGTTTTGAATTTTGCACAAAGCTACACGAGGGCTATCTGCACTAGCTTCCCTAATTTAGCAATGTAAGACTAGAGAGAAGGCAGCTAGTCATCATAACCCACTGCCAACACTTGGGTTACTCTTTTACCAATGAATAGTGGAACTGACCATCACATTATAATGCCCCCATGGCTGAAAGGGCAATCATATTTGGTGGGACGGGGATTTGAATCCGTGACCCGCAGATTGCGAGTCGAGCTCCCTAACCACCTGGTCATGCCAGGCCATTAGTATAAGTAATAATTCATTTTTATTTTATTTTATTTGTGTTATTATGTATAACTATAAATATTATTTTTAAGGGAATCATAGCAGTTGACTTACTTTTGTAAATGTCTATATCTAAGTTTTGCTAAGGAAACATTTAAGCCAAAATGGTTTGTCTAAAAGGTGAGTACATGAATTTATCTACTAAAATTATGTCATAAGAGCCATAGCAAAGAAATGATAAGAAGAGTTAGAAGCAGGCCAACTGAGATGGCAGGAAGGCCAGGGGTGTTTTTCTGGTACCCCTGCCCACCATATGGCCCATAAGACAGTAAACAAAAATGTTTAAAGAATGGATAAAAATTAGTATAGAACATTTAAGAAAACATTAACCACAACTTAAATCACTTAATACGGGTACATGGTATCCTTCCAAGAACTATTTGGGGTCATTCTACATACAGGGATGGCTCTCAGCAGTCCTGATTAGAGGCAACTGATATTGGAGTCTGTCTCATGAATGTCTACATCCATCTTGATTTATCATCAACCTTGGTGATTGCAAAAGTGACCCATCTCTTCATCTTGTCTGAAGCTAGTTAGTTGCTTATCTTTCCAAAGATGTAAAAAATTTAGTTGTGTACAAGTAAAAAAATGTGAATCAGTTTGTATGGAACTTGTTATAACTGTATGTAGCCTCATGATCTTTGTTGCTAACAAACAAAATACAATGATAATGGTTTCATAAAAAGGTAAAAAAAAAGGTGTACACACTGAAAGAAAAACTTTTCAGATCAGTTACACCTAACAGTTAAACACTGTAAAACACATATAATGCTAGTTATTAGTAGGATACTTACAGTACACTTGTGAGGTTTTTCTCCTGTGTGACGACGCATGTGTACAACTAGCATGTACTGAGCCTTAAATGGTTTTTCTTCTCTTGAACAATCTTTCCACTGACATACAAACGATTTTTTGCTGTCATGGATGTGGTCATTATTCAGATGCTAGTATTGTAAAATAGAATCAATATTAAAACATTACCATACAGTTTATTAAAACTTAAAAACTTGGTACTAACCTAATTTGAACAAAATATGCTATTATGTAGTGATGGACTGTACTGGACCTATAATGTAACCTGTGAATTATAAGTTTAATACTAAAAGCTGATCACAACAGTGTTACAATTATGTTGCTCTTACCCACTCAAATTTTCCTTAATACTAATTAAACACCATTAAAATAGCATTTGAATAAATTATGCATTTCTTGGGATATTTGCTTTTAAAATCTGTAATTATTGTAGGTGAAATAAAACTGAATTATATAATTTACATC
>NW_013666069.1:101987-112919 GCF_000517525.1 Limulus polyphemus | reverse complement strand
GGGATATTTGCTTTTAAAATCTGTAATTATTGTAGGTGAAATAAAACTGAATTATATAATTTACATCTATGTATTTAATCAGAATTAAATGTTAATAAACTTAATGGGATATAGGGGAATTTATTTGTCTTTTAAGCACAAAACCTTACAATAAGCTTTTATTTTACTGTGCCAATCACAAGGATCAAGTCCCTAATTTTAGTATTGTAAGCCCTCAAGCTCATCACTGAACCATCAGAGGCAAAAATATTAATATAATATGCTAATAATATATTGATGACAAAAAAAAGAATACCTTTACAAGTTCTTCCTGGGTACTAAACTCTTTTTCACATGTTCTCCAATGACAATTAGTTTCTACAAAATCGCCAGGCTCATCTTTCAGATCTGCTGTATTCTCTCGATCATCATCACCAACACTAGGTTCTCCTGCTCCTCCAATGCAAGACTCTTTCTTTACTCTTGTCCTTTGACTATCATCTCCATTTACAGTACTACTCACATGTATAGGAGTGTCTGAATTAGTCACCTAGGTTTAATCAAACAAAAACCTTCCTGAATAATCACTAGTGTATGGTAAAAATTCAATCTTTATTACCAACATACAGTTTGCACTCAAAGTAAAGAGATTCTTAAACATTCATACTATGTGTCGATTGAAACCATTTGTATTTTTGTCATTCATAACCCAATGCTGATCTAACTTTACCCAACTCTGGAGGAAGTGTGAATTACCATTGCAATACTTCTGTGGTCAGTTTTTAGCAAGTTAAAGAGGAAGTATGATGACATGTTGCAATACTTCTGATGTTAGATTTTAGCAAACTCAAAAACGTGTTTAATTTTTGCAGTATTTCTGAGATCAATTTTAACCAAGATAAGTAGGAATTATAATTAATAAAAAATGTTGAATAATGAAAGTATAAACATTTACAGAATAAGCTGATGTATAAACAGTCATGAAGATCTACCATTTATTCTCTTAAAACTTTTATGTACAGTCATTTTACTGAAGTTTCCAGATAAATCTATGCAAATAGTGTTAACCATTATAAATCAGTATCTATTCCATCTAATTCATTTGTTCCCATTCTTTGTTAACATCCTCACTGCTTAGAATGTACATGTGTTGATTTAGCATTTGTTTGCGTGTGCTCATGATGCACATGTGCATCATAAATAAAGCATTTTATAGACTTGTTATTAGTGCTCTTATTTAATTTGAAAATACAACAACATTGCACTAAAATTCTTATCAGTACTTGCCATAGATGATGTCAATCATCACAACATGCTAACCTGCATTATTTGGAACTATCAGATTCATTGTTGCTAATATGAAAAATGAATTTATGATAAATCCTTTTTATTTGTTATTCCTTACCTCATTGTACATATATGTGTATTGTGCAAGACATTTTCTCTGTATAGTATTTTTAACAATGTTATGAAGTTGATAATAACCAATATGTTTGTGTGACCTCATGATAAAACTTAATTATTGCTATTTATTTTTCAAAGTTATTTATAAATTAATTTTTGTACATTAAAGTTTTCAATAGCAAAAGCAGTAAAGAATTTAAAGTTTTTTCTTCAAGTGTCAAAATTATTTTCTACAGGTACTATACTGTGGATAATCAAATCAATAGATGATTCCAATATGTCTGAACCACTGTAAATTTGAAACACAAACAATAAAATCATAATATGTTCATGTTGACTTACTCCAATATCAAAATTTATTCTTGGTCCTAGAGAAGCACCGGGATTAGAAAAGAATGGTTGTGTTGGATGAGCTGTAGCTGGTGGTGCCAAAACGCCTTGTCTCATCAGCTGGTGAAGCTGCTGAAAGTGTGGAGGAACAGGTGGAGGTGGAACTCCTATTGCAGGACTAAGGGTTCCTAGGTAAGTAAACCTTAACATTAGCAGATTTTTCAAATAATACTTTCTAACAACAGGTTTAAAATTGTCTTTATAATCACAGCATTGATTATCTTTAATACAGTGGTGTAGCCCAATTTTCCAGAAAATTTAAGGGGGGGGCAAGAAATTAAAAGGCTGAGATTGATCTAAATTTTAATAAAATGGCCATTAAAACAAATCAAACCAAATGTAATAGTATTTATAGAAGTTTTACTTTATTTCTTTTTAAATGATACAAAACAAGTTTATTATATATAAAAGCTGAAAAATAATATGTGATCAATATGCCTAGTCATTAAGGTAAGCAAAGATGCTTTTATTAAGATGATTTTTCTAGAGATATATTGAATTTAAAAGTTTTTCATTCTACATAATAATACTGAGCTCAAATGGTCAAATATTCTGGACTAAATGTTACCAAAGATTGACAAAAACAGATTCTATAAGGTAGTAAATTTGTGCCAAGCAAATATAACTATCTTGTATGAAAGCCCTTACCTAATGCAGTTTTGAATATGACTATGAAATTATTGGTAATTGACTCTTAACTGAATGTAAATGTATATATGTTTTACTATAAAACTAAAAGCACATCATAAACAATTTATAAATATAACTATGAACTTTTATAATTTTTTAAATTCGATATATATGTGTGTGTGCTTGTGTAAAAAACTTTAAATGCATTTGCATTTAAAGAGATCTCATTAAAGGAGAATATTATATCTTGCTCACCTTCATCACCACTCCTTGGATGATTTAAGAAAAGAAGAAAACCATGTATCAGAAACAAAAAACAACATTTTGTATTTGTTTGTTAAATGTATTTTTTTTTATTTCAACAGATGCAAGTAAAAATGAGTCAAAACACTTATAAAGAGCTTAATATCATAAATTGATAGGTATTGTGAATATATGAGCTCAAATTTTGCATAAAAACTTTATTATTTTTTAAATAATACTAATATCACTTTCAACACAAGAAACAAATAACCTACTAAGCTTGTTGTCTTGTATAGTCATGTAGGCTCTTGAAGAAGCTGAAACAGTAAAACATTGTTCTTGTAAAAGTTATTTGTATCTTGTGTTGAAACACATATAAATGCAATAGTACACTAAATGACATGATGTATACATTTCTCTCCATACTGAATTTTTATAGCATACTTGTAACTACAGATATAAACAGGGAATTTATTTGATATTAAATGCTTTTTTTCCCGTTTTGCTCTAACAAAACAAAAGATAAAAATAGACTTTGCAACAATGCTATACATTTTGAAGATGATATCATTAGATTCAAAAAGTAAACAAATAACCAAAAAAGAATATGTTTTGAATACTTAGTACATTATATAATCCTTATGAAGTCTTTAATATTATTTAAAAGCTACAGTCATAGCCTTATATTAAAATGCCAATAATTTAACTTTTTCAATGTTATGATAGAAAAACTAAATTAATCATTTTGGATAATTGATTGATATATTTTTTTGTCAAGAAATGTAGTTTTTTTGCATGATAACATACATTATAAACATTTCAAGAGATACTAACTATATCAAATAGATTGGAAAGTCAAAAGATAGATATGAAGGTTATGAAAGAAGAGTTTCAAAGGAAGGAAGGATCATATATGGTTTCTGACTAAAGAGCATTCAAAATTAAGTCACTGTTACCACAATTTTTTTTGCCATGAATTAAGCTTTCATAAAGAAACGTAACCACTTCTCAAATTCTTATAGGTCAAGCAAAAACTCCTCATAATTTTAGTTTTCCTCATTAATATTTTTAGTTGTTGTCAATGTTGCTGTTCTTTGCCACATATGAAGTTTGGATTCAACAATAAAATGACTAAAATAAGATATTGCATTTAGTGGTTGTAAAACTATACGTTTTTTGAAAAGTTAAACTTTTACTTACCAGCTGAAAGATGTCCATATGATCCACTTGCACTAGAGCTACGTGATCCATTCATGAAAGAGACGAGGGAATTTGGAGAAAATCTTATCATAGAGTTGATATCAAAAGAATCAGAGTATGGGGAGCTAGAGAGTGCACGTTTTCGTCCATGTCGAATTCCAGGTCTTGGACTAGAAAGGCGAGAACCTGCACAAGAAAATTTTGAATCAAATTTTTATGAGACATTTTAACATTCTCAAAGCAAGTGCTCAATGGCTCTGTTCAAAAGAATGAATGACATATTAAATAATTCATTGAAATAAATGCAATTCAAAATGATAGACTGCATTTTGTCTTAAACTGTTCATTTTCATCAAATCTTTTAGTACTCGAATAAATATTGATACTTAAACGTAAGCTATTTTAAATGTTTCAAATATGTTTTAGTGAAAACAGTAAAAAGGGCATTTATTTTTTTGCACAGCATCCTAAGTTTGGTTTATTTGTTTTGAATTTCGCGCAAAGCTACACGAGGGCTATCTGCGCTAGCCGTCCCTAATTTAGCAGTGAAAAACTAGAGGGAAGGCAGCCAGTCATCACCAACCACCACTAACTTTTTGGCTACTCTGTTACCAACAAATAGTAGGATTGACCATAACAGTATAACACCCCCATGGCTGAAAAGTGGGAGCATGTTTGGTGTGACGGGGATTTGAACCCGCGACCCTCAGATTGCGAGTCAAGGGCCCTAACCACTTGGCCATGCCGGGCCAAGAATAACCTATTGGAAAATTTGTTACTTTATCTTAACTGATGCCCCCCTAAGAATCAGCAGTAATTTTACGAATATAAGAGAGAAGGTAAAAAAAACATGTGTAACAATACGTCGATCACACTATATCTGCCATATCTAAAACCGACGAAGCCTTTCGTCCAATACCACGGCTCAGAATGCTAAAATCCTGGGTTCTATTCCCCATGGCGGACAGAGTTAAAATAACCCATTGTATAGCTTTTCGCCAAAACAAACAAACAAACATTAGGTTATAAAAAATTCCTGTTTATATCAAAGGTTTTGCACAAACTTGTTTTACTTCACGAGTTGTTTAAAAACGTCAGAGTAACAGATTTTGTTAAAAAACTAAATACAAAATGGACTCTTTCAATCTAATACAGTTTTTATTTCGAACAACTTGGCTGCTTAAATTTTTAATTTTAAGACTCCTTACTATCACCCTCAATTCATTTGTATCTAAATTTAATGACCATCAAATTTAGATATAACATTATATTTAATATGCAATATCTACTATATGTAGTTGTGGTAAGTTAAGATACATGGCGCATATTTTTATATACAATTGAAAGCGTAACTGAGGTAAAAGATATCCTTAGAAAATATCCAATTATTCAAAGTTTCTTAATATTAATCTTAACGCATAGGAAGTATTTATTTAATTAGTTTTCTTTACAATGTTCATTCTGTTACTGTTAATAGCCAGGCAGTCAAAGCAGATGGCGCCACGTGACGTATTAGAACATGATGAAACGTTTGAGTTTTTTTCTAGTAATGGCTTACCGTCAACGGAAAAACACATATCAGTACCAGCTGCTGAGGTAGGTGGTATTCTATGGATGTCGCTAACCATACCTCGCTGGCTTAGTGTAGCCATTTGTTGAAGGTAATCTCCATGCATCGATAAACCTGGTAAAATGTATGTAAATATAGATTATTAACGACATAAAAATTGTATTATACTTTACAAAGTCTCTAGATGATTCCAAGTGAGTAATGCGAAATAACTGTAAAAATTCGATCATTTGATATAAAACTACTACTAGATGGCGCTAGTTTCAATATCACATAATAATAGAATGCTAATTGTAATTGTGATTTATTAAACGTGAAACTCGAATATACATAAAATAAAACATCTCATAGGCATAAGAACTACATAACCATATGGCTCTTTAGACGCTGCTAACTTAGTTCCACATCAATCACTAATTTACCCAATTAGCAATCTATCTTGCTTTCACTTTTGTAATATTTGTAAAACAAAAAATAAACTTTGAATAACTCCGCCCTTTCGTAGAGGAATCTGTCTTCAAAATTATTTTCTTTGTCGCGGGGTGTTTTTTTTTATCAACGAGCATGTTAAAATAATACAACCGACTTATTCACATATAGTGGATATAGTATCTCCATTATGTTTAAAAATCACACTAGTGACACCTACTATGTATATACAACTAAAGTACATGCTGTATTTTCATTAAGTATTTCAACGTCCAAATATAGTACAAAATCAGTTTTCATCCAGAGAAGGCTTAACGATAAGGGAAGACACGCTGCTTATATGAAAAGTCATCTACACATCCTTATGCACAGTTTATAACGTTCTTCCCTCTATAGTTTGGTTCACATGAATTGAAGTAAATATATAAAAAAATTAACACTGGTCTCTTAATTATTCTTTTTACAATATATTGTTCTTTGACCAGTTAATAAGTTTATCAGTAAAAGCTAGATATTGACTTCTTACGTCACTGACAGTCTCTTTCAACTGTATTTAAAAACTTTTGTGTCATGTAAAAAACACAAAAAAAATGAAAAAATATTCATATGTGAATAAAGACGTAATGAATTTTTGGTTCAGTTAGTACTGTTTTGTGTAGGTAAACAGCATTGTTGGGTGAGGAGTCCTAATGTTTTGGAAGACTTTTGCAATATCTGGGCATGCAAAGAAACATTCCATTTTGTATAATTTTTCGCTGTTCATTCCATTAATCAGTTGTTTCCTTGATATATATTTCGCCGTTGTTATGCCTAAGATGTAAACCGTTCAGGAACTTCAGGTCGAGGTGCAGTTACAAGTTGTTTTGCAGGCTGTGTCAAGATACAGTTATCAGTTGTGATGCAGCCCGTGTTCAGATGAAAAACTGATATTTACGAAAACTCAGCTGAAACAAAGTTTCTGTTTGGAACTCATTTATCGGAAACATACACTGCTTCCAAACTTAGATCTTAGAATCAAATGCAAGTAAAAATTCAACACCTTATGTATCCGTCTTTCTACAAGTTTTTATTCTATTACTTCATTCATATGAGCATAAGTTACAAACGCTGCAGAGATTAAATAATGTAATAAGATTATGATATTTTTTCCTGCGCTAATAATATTTTTATTTTTTTTTGTTCAGAAAGAAATCTGTTTTCCGTGGCAGCAAACTAGGATAAGTGGGAATAAACTTAACTGTTGAGAGCTGTATCAGTTGCATGATTTGATTATACATAAAAGATGCAAGAGTCAATAAGTCAAGGGAAATTCCAGATCATTTTACTTTGTCAATAAAACTACGTGTATTTGGTACAAGGACGTACGCATATTTCATCTCTGCATGAAAAGGTCCATTATTCAGAATATAAAACAAATTATTTTCCAGCGCTATCCTAAGAGGTAGTTTCATAAATAACATAATTACTATTTCAGCACCACGTTCGCTTTAGAATAAAAGTGGCTCTCACATGACAGCCTACATTAATAAAACAAAAATCCTATAGTAGAATATGACATCAGGATTTTTAACGATTTTTAGTTCGCTTACACATACCCACTGTTTCTTTTTTTTTTCTGGACTCTCTCTGTGTGTGTGTTTGTTTCTATTCAATGTATCATGTCCAACGAAATATAATCAAAATAGAAAGATGCAAATGACTTACGCTCATGCTGTTACGTTACGTATCCTATTAGCTTTGAATAAATTAGATCAATTTATTGCGTCCCCTGGTGGGACAGCGGTAAGTATGTGGATTTACAACGCAAAATCCGGAGTTCGATTCCCCGCGGCGGACACAGCAGATAGCCCAATGTGGCTTTGCTCTAAAAAAATCCACACAAAACACATCAGTTTATTGCTTACAAAAAAAAATCTGATTTGTATTATGCTTTTATGATTGGTATTGACAGCTTAATAAGGCTTAAAGCATGTGGTTTATCAATGAAAAACTGAGTTTACTGTTATGAGTGTACAACACACGTTTTTGAAGTTAAAAATAAGGGTTTTAAGAAGGCAGAATTTAGTACTTCAGATAAGGGTCATACAGGTATAATTCCCAACCGAAAATCAGCCATTTACGGCCTTAAAAACTGTAGAGAAATGGTTTTACTGCCGTGGAAAAACGAATACGGCTCCTGTCGCTTTAATGGTAGTACAGTAATTAAATGGCCGCATTCTTGGAGCTTTCTGTAGTTCTGCACAAAGTCTGCGCAGTTCACATAGTAGAGCTTCAAAAATGAACGCTTTCTAATCGCCAGACGTTTCTACTGGTGCACTGGTGAATGATCTAATTTTGCGTAAAAAAATAAATAAAAAAGTTGTAATGTCATTATTTGCGTTTACTATGACTACGTCTATTGATTTAATTTGCAAAATCAACCCTGTGCCAAATTTCACTTTTTGAAATAATAAAATAATTCATAATCAGTTAAATTACTTTTTACTGGAAGTGATTACTCCTTACCAAAAAAAAAAAATTATCTGGAGCACTTGAAGTAATTACGACAACAAATATACCGAGGTTTGAAATGAAGGGCATTATTCCACTGGTAAAAACTGAAGTAAATATGTGTGATTATAAGGAGAAAATATATCAGGAACAATGCAAACAAATACATATATAAATAATAATGCAAAGACAAAATGGAATTAACTAGAACTTTGATTAATTTAATCAGTACTAAAGCACCTAAGAAGACGATTTTTAGCTAGACCTGTATTTTTGTTGTTGTTTTGTTTTTATTTCCTTAGTTAAAATTCCCCAAATGTTCAACAAATCGTAGTTATTAAAACGTTTTGGTTATATTGTGAAATACCCCTGGAATCCATGGGACTTATTCCTTGTACTGACGTAGTTGGACTGGAATGGAAAGAATTGTGGAACTGCTTCATGTAGGCAGAACCCAAGTGGTATGGGTGGTTAAGAGGAACTTCCATCTGGCTGTTTGTAAATCCACGTCGTTGAGGCAAAACTGAAAATTCCGACATCCCTGGGCTGGGGCCATTGGCAGGCAGTCTATCAAAAATGAATTTATACATATATTAATAAAACGTTTCGTATAGTAATTTTTTTAGCACCTTAAGGCCAGTTTATTGACCATGACAAAACCATAACCCGTTTTACAGTTTTTAATACCAAAACTGTATTTGTGTTTGGTAAAAATATTGGAAAAATGTCTTATAACAAATTATGATAAAATATTGTAAACCTTGCTGAATTACACATTCAACAAGTGAGAAAGAAACAGAGACGGACCCCTGAAGGTCACATAGAGGACCCCCTTCACATGCTGTAGACAGGTCAGTATCGGGTGAATGTCACAAGTTAACTAAAACCATTATTGGACAAAAATCTGTGTGGTTGTGTGCGCGCTCATAACTGGCGAACCGCTAGATCTTTTGTCACCAAACCTGGAATGTACCACCAGTAACGTGGGGCAATTTATTGAATTTATTATTATAGCTAATATTACGATTATTTTCTGAACTTTTATAAAAGATTCATGCACAAATGCCTGCCTATTTTCTATACATTAATTCTAATCTAGTCCGTTGAACAAGCTCCCCAGTGGCACAGCGGTATGTCTGCGGACTTATACCGCTAGAAACCGGGTTTCGATACCCGTGGTGGGCAGAGCATAGATAGCCCTTTGTGTAGCTTTGCGTTTAATAATAAACAACAACCGTTGAATAACTACAGAAATAGGTAGATTAATATTGTTGAATAACAAATCAAAATTTATTGTATCCTGCAGCTATTTATCTTTACCTATGCCCACTATAATTACAACGTGTATTAGAAAACTTTGAATATTGTGGAACGTAGATAACAATTAATATACTGCTCTAACAAGTGTCAGGATATTCAATGTATAGAAAAAAATAAATAATGAAAATTTATTATTGAAATAAAATATACAGTTTTTTCTTATGTTTTTAAGTTTGTTTGATTAGATGTTATCTGGCACAAAGCTATACAATTAGGCTATTTGCTTTCTCTCCACCGCGAGGAATCAAACCCTCTATTTTAGCGTTTTAAGTCCATAAACTTAACGCTGAACCACTGGGGTATTTGACCCAATCCTTTGAAATTAAAATGTATTTAATACTGTATCTCTTGAATTTATTTCAGTTTTGCTAGTTTTATTTATAAGTACGGATACTTGGAGATGATATGTTATTTTTAGAATGGTTTTTACATTAATATGATTGGCATTTACAACCCAGGCAGCAGCTTGTGCGCGCTCTAAGGCTAAATGGTCAGGTCAGAAACACCTAGGGTTCAGGTATAGCTGTCCCTGATTTCAAACTTCTGATCATAGGGAAGTCTAGAACATCAGCTTACGACGCTACAGCGTCTTTGCCAAGCGAATAACGGGATAGATTGTCGCATATTATACAAATATTGCTAGTAACATAGGCGATGGTTTTTCTGTCTTGAAATATTTACATGTTCTAAATCCGAAAACGATATCCATTTTTCTCCAACACGTACAGATTTTTCACAAAACGTCATATTTACTTTTACATAAGTGAATCATTTTCATTGAAATCGGGTCACATTTTGTTTATTATACTTAAAATGTTGACAACAACTGGCTATATATTTCTCCAGACCAATCGCGACGTGAGAATCTTATCGATCGTTCCAGAACCCAAACAAAACAAACATGATGATAAAAAATGTTCATTGTGGTAAACGAAATAAAAATTTGATTTAAGTAAGACTTTTTTTTCTTCCCGTGATAGAAAAAATATTAATATTATTTTCGAAATCTGGGTAGCTGAATTTTGGAAAATCTGTTATTAAAACCAAAACAACTTTTATGAAGTTTAAATTCGCAGGCCTGTGTAATTAATAAGTTTAATTTAGAAAAGTTTGAAAATAGTACAAAGTGTTTCAAAACCTTATTAAACTGTATACCTAAACAGTTTTCCTCACAAACTAATGTTGCTTTGATTTCTCTTTTTTCAATGATACAAGGCCAGGCATGGGCAGGTGGTTAGGGCGCTCGACTCGCAATCCGCGGGTTCGAATCCCCGTCA
>NW_013666069.1:96100-101322 GCF_000517525.1 Limulus polyphemus | reverse complement strand
TAGTTCAAAATTAGAGACAACGGGAAATAGCCTTAGTAGCTTTGCCATTAATACGAAATACAAATGCAATCGTTTCATTTAAGTAACCAAAAAACAAAAGAAAAAGTTAAACAAAGAAATGATAATAAAGGTTTCACAAATATATCCAAAAACTTCCAGATTTGTTTTTCTGTTACCCAGAGATATAAGTAACATTATAAGTATTTATTGTAATGTATTCGTAAAAGCTTCTGATTATAATTGATATTCGGCCCGGCATGGTCAGGTGGTTAGGGCGCTCGACTCGCAATCTGAGGGTCGCGGGTTCGAATCCCCGTCACACCAAACATGCTTGCCCTTTCAGCCGTGGGGGCATTATAATGTGACGGTAAATCCCACCCAGTCACATTCACTTACTTTTAACAATTATTCCACCTAATACTTCACAGTTATTTTCACCATTTTTTCACATCCAATAAGTTTGAAAACGCAGGATCTGGTGTTTTACAACCTATTTGTGAATATATCAATTTTTATACCAGCGATTTACATGTTTCAAACTTAAACCGTACGACACTAATTTTTGCAGCTATGTGCACACTCATGTCTTCCCTACTGTATCAATTATTGTTTGTTTGTTTTTAATTTCGCACAAAGCTACACGAGGGCTATCTGCCCTAGCCGTCCCTAATTTAGCAGTGTAAGACTAGAGGGAAGACAGCTAGTCATCACCACCCACCGCCAACTCTTGGGCTACTCTTTTACCAACGAATAAATGTCGACTTCTACATAAGCCTTTATTCGAGATATCCAAGTTCGACTGATTGTCGACTTCTACATAAGCCTTTATTCGAGATATCCAAGTTCGACATGTTCGATTGTACTTTGTGAAAAGTCATCTTCCGTACTGTATTGTTCATTCCATAATAAATGAACGTTTTGTTCGTGTACTATAATTTAGCAGTGATGTGAAAAGTCATCTTCCATACTGTATTGTTCATTCCATAATAAATGAACGTTTTGTTCGTGTACTATAATTTAGCAGTGATGTGAAAAGTCATCTTCCGTACTGTATTGTTCATTCCATAATAAATGAGCGTTTTGTTCGTGTACTATAATTTAGCAGTTAAAGACTAGATGGAAGGCGGCTAGTCATCACCACCCACCGCCAACTCTTGGGCTACTCTGTTATCAATGGATAGTGAGATTGGACGTCACATAATAACGCCTCCACGGCTGAAAGGGCGAGCATTGTTGGGACGGTGATTCGAACTCGCGACCCTCAATTGCGAGTCAAGCACCCTAACCACCTGGCCATGCCGGCCCTAGTGATATAGAAGGGCAAGCAAAACAATAAAATATCATACATTAAATTGAACTTGAGAGAGGAGAGAGAATATAGGCTGAAAGAAGTGTGGATAATTGATAAGTGAGATACTCAAGATGCATGAAATAATATGACTTGATCGTGTACAAGGTAAGAAATATGTTCAGATTGACTGAGAGTACTAGAACTGTGAAAATGTACATTAAGTGATAGTTGCAAAAGTTATAACAGGAAATTGACTGCATCCAGTGTGGCCAATGAAAGAGGATCATCTGTGTAGTCCTTTCTCGTAATCTCCATGAATGTGGTTCCGTTCTTTAGCATGTTTGGGAATACGAAAACCACACATTTCCCCTAGAATTTTCGAATAATTTTGCTTGGTATAAATAAAGCCCATCAACATTAGAATCTTGGCAATTGGTCGCAATTGTTTTTGGTTGATAAGTCTCTCCACATTGTTTTTAAGTAATAACCAAATATGGGTCTTGAGGCAGGAAAGTGAACAAATCAACCGTGACTGGGTTGTACCCAAAGCGAAGGACTGTGGGAGGAGTATTATTGCGTGGGTTGCACTCTGCACATAGGGAAGGGGACCTGTTTGTAAGCGCCTGCACGTCTAAATGTGCACTTATATTAAAAAGATACCTTAAATGAAGACATTACAGGGGCCATGGCTGAACTTTCTGGTCAGCAAACAAATGCTTTCTGTCAAAGGCACGTATGACACATATGCGTATTGAAAGTCACAGTATCAACGTTTTAGACTGGCCCGCCTAGAGACCAAATCTTAGACTTATACATTTTTTGAACCATTTGGAGGGGTGAATATCCAAGGTTATCAACAGTTTTCCAGATCTCATAAATAAGCCAAGCTTTAGAAACAATAATAATGGAGACAAACAGCACCAGACATCTGTTCTAATCTTTTGGGGGGGGGATACCTCGTAGCTATTTAAGTCAGTGGCGGGGCTACAATGCATTAAGACAGTGATCAATAGACTCCCCTTTCTCCCTTCTACGACTATATATCCGAAACGTTTTGGCAGAGAAGTGTGCGTCGCCAAAATCCAGTAAATCTTTGAGGCACTTGTGTGGTTGGACAGGAGATACAGAGACGAACTTATAGTAGGCAGGTTTACGGCGTGTTCTGGCGAGACGTACTAAATCTAAATAGATCGGCAGATATTTCACCAATGATATTGTTGTTAGCTTTGTTTTGTACAAAATCACGTTTAGAAAACATACTCACATATAAACGTTTTAGTGGATATAAAGTGAATCGCTTCTTCATGTTTTTAAGTATATGTTATTGTTCGTTTGACTAAATGTTGTTTTTGCTTTTTATCACAAAGCTACACAATAGGCTGTTTGTGCGCTTTTCACCGCGAGGAATCGAGCCCCGGATTTTAGCCGTAAACTTACCACTGACCAACTGGGTGACTTTCATAAATTAAAACCTTATTAAGCTGCAAATCAAAATAATTTTTCCATAAACTAATAATGTTTTTAATTCTCTTTTCTCTCTCTATTTTAACAAGACGAGATTGGTGATTCCAATAAAATGCATGTCAGTGTACAGGGTAGTGCGAGTATCAATAAACATTGTCCAGAATAAATGATACTTGCAATAGTTTCATATGTGAATAGACCTTATATTCAGATTGAGTAGCCGTCGGTGGCTCAGCGGTAAGATTGAGGGCTTATTTGAGAAATAATAGGAATGCACTGAGAATAAACAGCACAATAGAAACACAAAATGTTGGGATTTAAATTAATAAATCCATTGACTACGCGTCTTATCCTTTCTTAATAGTCTGGTCGGGCGTGGCCCAGTGTTTAGCATGCCAGGCTGTGAATCGGAGAATACATGGTTCGCGTCCCGTTGCCTCAAAATATCGACCAGCACTTTGTGTACGTGAGTGCGTTACCAAAGAGACGGCTAAATCCCGAAGTTCGATTAAATTATTACAAGAGTTAGCAGTGGGTGCTGTTGATTAACTGACTTCTAGTTTTTCAGTTCAAAATTAGGGACGGCTAGCGCAGATAGCTCTTGTGTAGCTTTGCGTAAAAGTCCAAACCAAACAGACCAGTCATAATCATTTTAGCATTGACATCCAAATGACTCATTACCGGGGAAGAGCAATAATATTTCAAAACTGCGAAATGTGAAATACGATAATAACGTACAGAAGAATGATCTGGCATCTAAGGAGCAATGATATTTCAAGACTGCGAAATGTGAAATACGCTAATAACGTACAGAAGAATGATCTGGCATCTAAGGAGCAATGATATTTCAAGACTGCGAAATGTGAAATACGATAATAACGTACAGAAGAATGATCTGGCATCTAAGGAGCAATAATATTTCAAGACTGCGATATGTGAAATACGCTAATAACGTACAGAAGAATGATCTATGAAAGAACTAAAACTGCAAAACACTGCGCAAGTAAAAATGCAACTAAATCACATGTTCGTTCCGTTGGTAGTTTATACAAAACTAAATTGGAGCTTTTATTTGATTACAAGTTTTAACTTGCACAATGATGAAGAATGTTTTAAAAGAGTTACAACGTTTCGATGACTGGTGCGACCATTCTTAAGTATAAGTCTTAACGGTAAAGAAGGTTTTAGTATTTAAATCAACAAGCTAATTTAAACACTAAAACGTTCTTTACCGTTAAAACTTGTATACTTGAGAATGATCGCACCAGTGATGAAAACGTCGTACCCGTTTTAAAAATATTCTTACTTACTGTTGAAACTTGTAATAAAATAATAGTTACTAGCAAAGACCCGCAAAACATTTGTGGTCAAAATAGTATCTTTAATACAACAGTACTTCTTTAAATACAGGGTTTCGAGAATAATACATAAGAATTCTAATCGCAGACACCAAAATCTGTAAGTCCACTTGTCTTAGGCCTAACATTAGTTAAGCCTGTATTCGATAAAGAGATAAATTAACACTGTAACTTGTGTACGTTTTTTGCTTTAGTTCAGTTACGGCTAAACTTTACCGTACTTAATACTATTAATAAATAATCTTCTAATATTATTCTACGACCTAACGTTAGACCTTTTAAAAAACTTTTAGTATGTTGTTGTACAAAATGTCTACTGAAGTGTATTTACATTCGCTTTTTGTTTACAACCGTTGAAATGAAGTGCGCATGCATTGCGCATTTAGATAGAAAGATGCGCTCGCATTTTCAGGACCGACAAAAATTGAGTATACATTTGATGACAAGTAATCCACTTTTCAGAAAATAAATGTTTGGAGACGGCTTGAATGAGTAATGAGAAAAAAATTGTACCTGATGACGACATAATCTTGTCGATATGCTGTACATTTATAATATAGTATTCTTCATTACCCATTCAAGCTGTCTCCAAACATATTATTATAATAGGTAATCAGTAAGTAAACTAAAAACGACACTATAAATTAAAGTTTACCTATACTATTGAATTGTGAAAATATACAGTATTTTGTTAATGTGACGTTAGGCTACCGTTTCTGGTCAGAAATCATATACCTTAATGCCTGTTATATGTAAAAATAAATATATGTATGCATGTAAAATGAAGAACAAATTTGTTTATTTGCGTTTACTATATAATATTTTTGCTGTTAGTTAACACGATCACTGTTTTTTTTTTATGTCTTACTCTTCTTAATTTCTTCTGTAAAGACTTGCTATGATAAATACAAGAAATCGTTGACTTTTTAGAAACCAACAGCCTGGGATGAGAGACACGTAGTACATACAAACTGCCAAAGTGATTTTTTTTTTTTTTTACATTTTTACTGACTGCATAGTGCTTACATGTACCACGATTTAGGCTGGTGGCAACATCAGGAAGCTGACACATGTTTCATAAATTATTACTTGAGGATGTTTACTTTTAT